>NC_087217.1:41085580-41114529 GCF_015104395.2 Macrobrachium nipponense | reverse complement strand
CCAAAAAGATTTGAGCCCGTCAGGTCTGTATGTCTCGCCCACACGAGAGAGAGTTAGCTCATTCGAGACTTTGAACTTGGAAAATATCTCTCTCTCTCTCTCTCTCTCTCTCTCTCTCTCTCTCTCTCTCTCTCTCTCTCTCTCTCTTCTCTCTCTCTCTCTCTCTCTCCATATTTGATTTTACATTAACATAAAGATTTTATACATACTATTTCTTAAGAGTTATTTAATATTATTAGTGCTTATTTGTGGAATCTGAACAGATATTGAAAAAATGTGTAACTGGCGCCTCGTGTGTAAGTGTTATTGGTGATTTCAAAAAATGTCTTCTAAAATTGGTATACCAAGGTAAGAGTTTTTTTAGTAAGTTCAGTGCACTAAACGTAAACTTTAAAAAATAAAAGTAATTCAAATACTGAAAGTACTTGAGTTATTCCAGGGGAATTTTTACCATTTTTCCACATTTTGGTGTTGGTGATTTTTTGTTCATTTATCCATTTTTTCTTATTGAATTGATTTTTTGTGCATTTGTCCATTTTTTATTGAAGTGTGTTTTTTATACATTCTGTGTGATCTGTGTGATTAATATTTTTGCAATTTTGGTATTTTCCACATTTTTCTGTGTTTTCATCTGCATTCACAATTTGATTAGCATAATTGCTTTCATGAAGTAATCGTTGAACATTTAATTAAATATAACACTTGTGAATTAATTTGCACTTAATTAGAATTCTATTCAAGTTTTAGTGTTGTTTAGCACTTGTGAATTAATTTCCAAGTTTTATTTATTACCTAACACTTTTGAATTTCGATTGAATTGATTAATTCTCTTGATTTTTGTGATAAATTTATCTTTATTTAATTTTACTTAATTAATTCAAGAATTAATTAAACTTTGTGTTGTTTAATAATAAATTAAACTTTGTTGTTTAATAATAAATTTTGTATTTGAAATTTTTTATGTTTTCTTTTTCACCAATATATTTAATTTAGTTACGGTAGAAACATAGAGGGGTAATTGAGATGTTTTCCTTCAATTTAATTGAAGTGAGTTAGAACCAGGAAGTAATTAGACTTTTGAAATCAGGGAAATACTTAGACTTTTAAAGTTGTTGATGGAGTGATGCCCTTTAATTAATTGAATCACATAAAAGATTGCCTCACACCTATTTTAATGAACTTAGGCTGATTTTCTGCAATACGGGTAAGTTGTTTAAGGGATTACTGTTGCCTTAAGAGTATTCAGTCGTATTTTACTCGTGATAAAGGTTCAGGTGTCTGGCTGTGGTAAGTGTAGTAACCAGATACTTGGCACTTCGTGACAATATGCATATATATTAATGCCTGTTGGTGTGTATTTGCTTATGCATATACATATTCCTGTCTAATTTGACAGTCACAGCTTTTTTATATAAATCATAGAAATAGTATGTTATAAAATATAAATCACATTACCCTAGAGAAGCTGAATTTTTCTATTTCCTAAAGCAAGAATTTTAAATGTGAGTTGTATAATGGCAAGTAAAAATTTGAAGCAAATTCCTTTACCTGTCAGGTAACAATAACAACGTACATTATTTAGGGCCTTTTGGCGTTAACGGGCCCATGTTTCTCTGCTCTTTGGGCAGACTATCTATTGAAATGCTTAATCTGCGTATATTTTTCGGATTCCTACTTAATTGCCATTTTTTTCAATTCCTCACTTGCTTCTCTTTCCTTTTCCAGGTCAAAGTGGAGAACGATGGAGGACTAAGCGTTCTCTTCTTGAGTGAGGTCAGAGCAGCTGATTCGGGTAATTATACCTGTGCCCCATCAAATGCTCACCCGGCCCACATTATCATTCATGTGCTCAAAGGTATGTTGGGCAAAAATCGAAATTATTATCATTATTCTCTCTCTCTCTCTCTCTCTCTCTCTCTCTCTCTCTCTCTCTCTCTCTCTCTCTCTCATACACACACACACATACACAGTAGTTTCATTTAGAAAATATTGATTGTTCTTCACATGATAGTCTTCGACAAATTATCAGAATATGTTATTCATCACTGTATCTAATATTTTGAATGAATGCAATATATACTCATCTATAGATAATGTACTGCTAATAACATTTTTCTTGATCTCCTAAACCGACATCACGTAACGTTTAAACCTTGGATTTTAACGTAAATCATCTGAACCATTGTGAGCATCAATCAAACAAACGCGTCCAACGGCAGTTTTAAATAGGTGTGGATTTTTATTCTTTCTTATTACACCAATAAGATGAGAGGAGTTATCTGATAGGTGTGGCTTCGTCGAGAAGTAGACAGTCCTAGAAGTTTAGACTCTAAGCTGTCTCTGGAATTTTGAGACACTAAGCTCATTCTTGAAGGTTTCAGTCTTCTGATTTGTCCCCTACTGTATGCTGTTCACAGTATTGTGAATCTGGGCACGTAAATGCCTTCCCAAGTCATCTTAATATGAGTGATTCATCTTATATCTCTATTTTCTCTCCCGGAAATTCTTCTGTAGAAGTTCTGCGTTGTCTTATTCCCCATTATCAGGATGTTATGATTGTGGTGAATATAACCACAATCAAAGTTCATATAGGGCACAGCCTTCCGTGTCGAAAATGATGACAATGGTTGCAGGTCCACAATAATATATCATGTGAGTATATGGTCTTTAATGAAGATTAAAAGCTTTCGAACCTTCTACTAGGTTCATCTTTAGTCGAATGAACATTATGACTTTAAAAATTCATCGTCTGAACAGGACAATTCCACAACGAAGAACGCAAATGAAGTAGCGCTCAACAGCCCAACTAGGTAATTCCGTTGTTTATGTTCGAATTCCTGTTTGCTATTCTGCTGGAATAGACGTTCCAGCAGAATAGCAAACAGGAATTCGAACATCAACAACGGAATTATCTAGTTGGGCTGATGAGCGCTTCTTTTATTTGCGTTCTTCGTTGTGGAATTGTCCTGTTCAGAAGTTTACTTCGATGAATTTTTAAAGTTATATTGTTCATTTGACTGAAGATGAACCTAGTACAAGGTTCGAAAGCTTTTAATATCCATTAAAGATCATTAGTCACATGCTATATGTTGTGGACCTGTAAACAAAATTCATATTATTGTGACCAAAGAATTAGATGCAGTAACTACTATGGTTTAAGTCATGAAAGTCGATTATGCCCTCGCTATGTATGCTCCTCCATAGGACAACGATCAGGAAGATGCCACTACAGAAGGTCAGTGAAGATCGCTATCATCGAGAAGGATGTAAGAAATCGGCTAACTATCGAACACATAATTATATGCTCAGTCTTTATTATCGCATTTTCATGAAGTAGAATTGTTAATCAAAGAAAAAAATTAGACAATTAATGTATAAGTGAAACATGTCTAGATTCGGGTATCCGAGACAGTTTTGCAAACATTTCAGATTTTAATATCTATCGTTGCGACCAGGGAAGAGGAGGAGGAACTTGTATCTATGCTCGAGATAATTTAAATGTTGATAAAGTAGTAAGAGTAGATGATGTCTGGATAACTTGACAACATAAAAAGCTCCCATCATTCATTTTAGGGTGTTTACCAGCATCCCAAAGCTTTAATCTCCTCTTTCGATTACATTAAGGCTGTTTTTAAGGTTGTTTCCTTACGTGGAAAGCCAATGTTTATACTAGGTGACACTAATGATGATTTATTATCCTCTAATAGTAAATTGAGTAAAACTATACACCAATTAAACCTACATCAGGCAATTAATAAATCTACAAAAATTAAAAGTATAACCTCATCACTGCTAGATGTTATCATCGCTAACAGATCAGAAATGATTTCCCGAGCTGAAGTAGTTCCCTGTCCTATTGCTGATCATGAGTTGGTAACACTATAAATTGATATTTCAAAACCAAAAAACCAACCTGTCACTAGAACATTTCGTTGTGTAAGACACTGTAGTCAAGGTACGTTCTGTGGTAGCTCGTTAAATTGAAACCCTGACCTTAATACAATTTCAAATACTGACAATGTAAATATTCAAGTATCTATATTCACTAGTATTTTTGTTGAGAGTTTAAATGAGTGTGCTCCAACTGTAACCAAAGTAATTAACCGGCCCCGGCACCTTGGGTAAGTCAGGACCTTAAAATGCTAATGAAAGCAAGAGACGAATTGCATGAGAGTCAAAAGGAGTACATTAAACTTAGAATTAATAAATACTTATAAAAACTATAAAAACGAGTTCATTAACTTTTCAAAATAAAGAGGGCAGAACATTTTAAAGATAAGTTTAAAAATTGTTGTCGTGTTAATTTGTCTAATAAATGGAAAGTTTTCATGAAATTATCCTTGCCACAAACAGTAACGTAAGCATCCATGATTATAAGGATAAGAAAGATAAAGCAGAAGAACTTAACAATTAACCTTCGAAAATTCTCAACAGACCTTGAATGCAAATAATCATCTGCCCACTTTAGATACTATTATACCTCAAGGTATCGCTGATAACTTTTTCAGGCTCCAGCTCGTTGACGTAGATACAGTTGTCTTGATAGTGAGGGATTTGAATATCTCAAAAGCATCTGGATCTGATGGTATTTCTCTCCGTTTCGTACGAGATGCCTTACCCGTAATAAGTTTTTATCTAACCGCTATAGTAAACACCTCCATTGTTACTGGTTTCTACCTCGGTGACTGGAAACTATCTCATGTAATACCATTTTTCAAGAATGGTGACCCGGATGCAGTTGGAAATTATCGGCCCATATCACTTCTACGAGAGTTATCTAAGATATTAGAAATAATGATTTCAGTTCAGCTCATGCAATATCTTGAAGAAAACCACTTATTATCACAAACCCAACATTGTTTTAGACCACATCTATCAACCGAAACTACATTGATAAAGATCACAGAAAAAATCTATAGTAACATAGACGAGAAAAAATCTCTCTTCTTATATTGTTGGATCTCTAAAGCATTTGATAGCGTCAGCCATGACGTCCTACTTGGTAAATGTATAAAACTGAAATTCGTCCCGTTTTGGTTCAAAAATTATTTGGGAAATCGGTATCAGTCAGTAAGAATAGACAATTTAATATCTGGCGTCAATAACCATTAGCAGTTGCGACGCCAGATAATCTTTAATAAATCAATCAAAATCCTCTAAACCAGTACCTACAATTTGGGGTCCCACGCGGATCAATATTTGTATTATAGAAAATGCTAAAAATATTTCCAAACTAATGGATACATTTCTCAAATTCCTTGGAGTTTACATGTTGATGGTCATATAAATGAAGTCAGTAGGAAAGTGAATGGAACACTAATTTACCTAAACACAATAAAAGACAGATTTTATAATGAAATACGCAAAATGGCCGTTCAGTCTCTTGGGTTAAGCATAGTCAACTACTGTTTGAAGATATGGGGCACTACGTCTAAACAACATCGAATACAGAAACTCAAAAACTTTGCGGCAAAAGTGACTGATGGGAAGGCAAAAAAATACGATCACGTAACCCGAATTTTAAAGGAATTAGAGTGGCTGAATATAGAACAAAGGATACAGTATGTCCTATGCCTATTAGTTTATGGAATAGTATTAAAAACTTATTACCAGCATCAGTTGGATTTGGAAGTGACAGGACAACAAGAAATAGTAACGACCTTTACATACCAAAGACAAATACCGACCTGGGTAAAAGATCGTTCGCTGTACAGGGTCCTTTAGCTTGGAATAAGCTACCAACAGCTATAAAAACAATAGTTAATATCAATTCTTTCAAATCAGCGCTAATAAAACTTTTTGTCTGTAGGTTGATTACTCTTGATACTGTAATATCACTGCATTTCCAGTATTGTAACAATAAGAGTACAACTTTCTAAATCATGATGATGCTTAATTTACAATTGTGAATAAAATTATACATACTACTATACTATGTATTGCATGGCTACTTTTCATTTTGTATTTTTAAGATGCTCAATCAGGTTCGTTTGATATGGTAAATTTGTGAGTAGTATGAAATGCAACTCATGCATCGAAATTCCTGTAAGATACAGAATACCCAATGTAAATATTGGAAATAAAGCTTATTATTATTATTATTATTATTATTATTATTATTATTATTATTATTATTATTATTATTATTATTATTATTATTATTATTGTTGTTCCTCTCTCTCTCTCTCTCTCCTCGGCCTGTCATTCGAGGTACATAGGGCAATTGTGCAAAATATGGCCTGGCTTGCTACATAATCTGATTCTCTCACTACAGTTTTTGTGCTTTTAAGACTATTAATTCTAGGTGCTATTATTTTGATTTTGTAGATCGATATTTGTCTTAAATTTGATAAGCAAGTCATCTCGAATATTTTTTTCCAAAATTATTTATTTTCTAAATTCTGAGAAACTAAACGACAGTACTAACTTAAAAAAAAAATAAGAGTCGATTTGGGATATGAAATTTGTTCCCTCTTGACTACCATAAGCCTCTGCGTAACTTTTGTATAATTCAAGTTATTCTGCCGAACTTGACAATACTTGAGAAGTTGCGAAGATGTCGAAAACTTCTACAAATTTGAATTTAGAACAAAAAAAAGAAGGATGACATTGGCAAGCGTCATCTTAATTCAGTGAAAAAGAGATGGAATTTTGTCCTATTGACCTGAACTTTTGTGCCCAAACGAACGCCCTTTTTTGAAATTCCAACGCAGAATCAAGGAAGAATTTCGATCGATATTTTCTCTAAAGCAACTGCTGTTACTCTATTTCTGAGAACCAGCAGCGGGTACAGCAGCTAAATTTTCCATTCTATTAGTGTCCCAGAGAAAAGCTTCCACAATAACTCTATGAAATTTGCTTCAGAGTTATATTAAGATCATTTTATTCCATTTTATACTCATGCAAGTACAATTTCTTATTAGAATTTTGCGCTGAATCGTTTTGCGTTAAACGAATGAAGCATTATAAGAGAGATGGGGATTCTGAATCAAACATATTAAGTAATATTGTAGATTTTCTTGAAAGTTGTAGAGGACAGATTCTAATATCTGATAATGCTTAGTTACACAGCACAGGAAAGAACTACTTATAACGGCGTTGCAGTGGCGTTCTTGGGTACCCAAACAGATTACCACTGCATAAATCTCCCCATAAACACGGTACCGTCTGAGTCTGGTCCGTCCGAGCCGCGTGACCATCTATAATGTGATGAGAATCTAATGATATCAGATAAGAATTTTCACCGTTACGTGGCCGATCAAAATTCGTCTCGCCTAAAATAAGCTCTAGTTGACAACTTTATGCGATTAAGGTCTAAACCCATCTCCTACGTGGTTTTCATTCTTTAGCCCCTTGCGGAGTTTTCACACCATTTGACTGATTTTGTTCTAGCTTTTAATCTTTACTTGAACTTCTTGTTTTTATCCAGCGATTTTAATGTTAGTTTCCAATGATGTGAATTGTCCAACAATAGCCTTTGAAGTGAACTGCTCAGACCAATTGTGGATCGTTTGCTTGAACGAAAAGTCTTAATGATGAACAAAATACAAAGTAGTTACTGTTCCAGTGGTTAAAAGGGAGATTTTCGTGCAAAAGAGGGGTAAGAAGAAAAAATCCGAACTGTCGAAATCGAAGGTTTCGTGAATGAAAACTGCCGAAGCGAAGGTGCGAAGAAGAGACGAGACGAGATGTGAGAGACGACAGGCAGCAGTCGTCTCTTCTGACGGATCTCTTCCGAAGTACAATATTGACGGTTTTGCCCTCGAATCTGTCTCGAGTAGAAATGTGAGTTATGGCAATGCATCGCTTAGGTATCATCAGTATTATCCACATCAGGCATTCATTTTTCAGGGAAAAGTTCGCGAAACAGCGTGATAACTTATATTGATACATAAGGCCTGCATTGTTCAGCAGGAGAGCCATGGGGACAGACAAAACCTGGAAGAGATTTTGAAAGGTTTTTATAATAGAAGTACATTTTTCTTTGGGACATTATAAGAGGGCGTCGGGTTAGAGAAGTGTTGTGACAACAGCCTGTTAATTACTTCAAAAACCAAATGTCCCAAAGAAAAATATATTTACCACAATCCCGTTTATTTCGGACAGCAAGTTTTCAACCAAGCTTAAACAAATAATTGAACAAGAATTTGGATGCATTAAGATTCAATGAATTCCAATCAATTCACTTAAGATTGGCGTATTCTTTAGCTACAAGGACAAACTGCAGACCTTCATGAGATCAACATTATTTGTAAATTCAAGTGCCCGGGATGTCCCAGTATTTATGTGGGATCTTGCCGTAGGTTACTGCAGATGAGATATTGTAGCTATATGGGATATAGTTTTAGAACGGGCCAGAAACTGAGTAAACCAGAATTTTCCAATATAAAGAACATGTTTCTATATGTAAAATCGAAATTAATAAAAAGCATTTCTCCATTATTGGTAATACAAGCCTAATGATTACCTAACTACCCTTGAGTCCTTATACATCAAACGGCTTGTTCCGTCTTTGAACTCTAACGTTTCCGCTTCTCCTCTTTAACTGAAGTCGTAGGTTGGTGTCAAATCTTGGTCATTCGTTCTTCTCCTTCTCCTTTGAATGGTTTGGTGAGCAGTGGGTCAATTTTTACTGTAATCTTTTTAAGTTATATTAATTTTGATAAATAATATTTTCCTCTTAACTTTATTTTTAAAATAATTTTTGTAAAATTTAACAATTCTTGTGTTATTTTTACAGACTGAAGAAGCACAGAGAACATTTGCGAAACATATCTGAATAAACTTTTGTCTATTTGATGTGCTTTGTGGACCCTGCCATATGCCGTATATATACTATATATCTTACTGCCCCCCCTAACAAAACTACACCAATGACAACTCTTACCTGTCGATAGCGGCCGGCCTCTCTCTGCAAACATTGTCAACTAGGCCAATGAGTTCACATTAATTCAAAAATATAATATTTATTTCCAAAAAAAAACAAGTCTGACCCACAAAGAACTGTAAATTATCATTCCACTCTCCTTGATTAGTCTAAGTAATCACCCCAAAGTCTCAGATTGTCAACTGCTACATTTCAATAGTCAAGCTTAGAGAATCCTGTTTCTAGAATAATGACATGGGACCCATCTGTAACAAAGAGACATATTCATTATATTTCCCACTACACAATGTTAAATAAATGTATACACTTCACAATTCTCTCTTTTCAAAGGCAACTGTTTCTAAGTCATTTAAATATGTGCCATACCCTTGATGAGCTTTGCCTCAACACCTGGTGTCCTTTAAACTGTCTTCCTTCCTATCTCAAAGGAATGTGTGCTTTCCTCTTAAGTGTCTCGAGCGGCCGGACCTATCATACACGTACAAATGGATGTACACATCTACTACACACTAAGATTGTCCATGGCAACAGTTCGAACAGCCATCATCCCAAAATGCTCACACATCAAATTCCTTTGTTTCCAAGGAGGCTATCTCTAGGCACTCTCTGTCTCCAAGGCAGAGAAGCTGACATCACGTAATTCACTAACACATCACTTCATTCCTTTAATATGGCTCAGCCACCTATGTCCTTTGTGCACTCCTGTCACACACCACATCAGCAACTAATGCACAATGTTTTAATTTGCCACATGATATAGGGCTACCTCCGTTGCTGGAGCCCTTGTGCCTCGCCGGATGCAAAAGTTTAAGAACTCCTAACGCACAAATTGTGTAACGTTCGTTGATGAAAAACTCATCCTCGTCACTAAGATAAGCAGAACTCGACAAATAGTTGTAGACATAGGTCGAGCATGTAAACCATCTCGAAACAACTCAGCACGTACCATTATTCAGCGTCTGCAACCCTCGTGAGTGTATCCAACACCCCCTCATCGCTAAACTGTAGATGCGACGTTTTCTACTGAAGGAAACGTGGTAACCACCCCGTTGTCAAGGAAATATCCTGTGACTTCCATGCAAGTGCGCCTCGCACCCACCTCATAGAAGATTGTAGACTCCTGATTTATCCCAGAACATATCCTGAGACGATATACCGATGACATCTCATCCGCTGCCAAGGCAATCCATAGCATCGCCACTTGTGTGTAGACTCGACTCGACCTCTGGTACTGTAGAACGAAGTCGTTTCCATCGTCACCATCACGTGAAGTTGGGAATTCTCTAAAGTCATCGTGCGTCCATATTCAAAAAGTCTACATGATCATTGAATAACTAAAGTCTTGCTTTACCCCACAAATCTGTCATTAATTAATATACTCAATCTCCTAGTCAAATATTAAAAATTCCACACTTAACAAAATATAATCTTTACCCACTGAATCCTCACAAGTAATCCCATATCTGACAAACACACTATCAAAAAAGAACCCATAATGTCTAACAGCAAAAACCCCTTTTATTGTTTATATAACTAACCTCCATGAGATATAATGCCGAACACCCCTTCTATCTAACTCACATACCCTGATAAATTATATCTCCTGTCTAAATTAGAAATGCTATGTAAGCTTAACCCCAATTACGACATCTCTCATAGGAAAAGAAAAAAGATTTTGAAAAATAACAACAACAATAAGTGAACTTTCCCCATTACAAAGCGTACATAAAAGAGGAAAAAACATATATATAATCCAACATTTTCCCCAAAAATGCAGTATGTACCGTTATGGAATTTGCTACCGCTACAATCTCGTCAACCAGAAAAGACCGGAAACAACCCCCTTACATAGTACATCTTCGTGGAATGCCAAAATCAACATCTCCGAAAATAGTACAAATCTCCGAGTAATCAACTCCAAAGGAAAAAATCAGCAACCGGACTCATCACAGCATTATCAGCAAAAATCCACCTGTGAACACATTAGGTGCTTCGAACCGCACTATAGATTTGTCTAGTCAGACTTGCAACTTCAGAAACCATTATTCTCCAAATATTCTATACTAACACCATATAACCACATTTCACAAATTTATCTCCAGGATATCACCAAGGTGCCCAAAAAAAATTGTCCTTAAAACATAACTCCCACACGACATTACCCCAATTATATAAACCACAATGCAGTAGTGTCACTTGCCCCCAATAGCCACAACACCAAAAGGAACCATAATACCCCCCCTCTTCGGCTCGTAAAACCACAGAAATGCAGCCCCATATCCCATACACACAGGAATTATCACATGTTTATCATCACGTTTCTCAGCTAAAACAAAAATTCGCCATATTTCCAAACAACTTTCCACATAAAGTATTAGCCTCTGAATCTTACGCCAAAATGCCGCAGTTTACGCAAAATAAAAAAAAACAGTAGAAGAAAATGAAAGAGAGAAAAAACGTTAAACCATTTCACCACCAAATTGCAGCAAGAAAAAAAAAGGGAAAAATAGTCACCACAACCAATTCTTTTCAATTTTGAGATATGTGTTAATCTCAACCGACCTGTTTTTTTCCTCCAAGACTACAAATCTGTTTCCAATTTTTTCCTCAATGACTTTAAAAGGACCTTCACACTTCAGGCCTAATTTGTAGTTCAGTTCGTTTCTCACGTTAATTTTTAAGAATACCTTTTTCTCCGACATTGAATTTGGGATCAGATGTTTTACTAATACTTTTCTGTACCATCTCTCTGGTTGTGGATTCGAGGTTACAGCTGAGACAAGCATGTCTCTCTCTCGCTGTGGATACCAACTCCTCGATCGTATCCTCCCCATGATGAGGTATAGTTAGCAAATCAAATGTGCCTCGTGCTGGGCAACCAAACAAAGCTTCAAATGGAGACATTTTAATGGGATCACTAAACATAGTGTTAATACTATGTCTTACAACACCAATATACCTATCCCAATTCTTATCATTACCACCTACAGTTTTGCTGAGAGCCTCGTGCACTTTCCTGTTCGCTCGTTCACACAACCCATTAGCCTCAGGTCTGTATGGAATAATTGTTACTTTCTGTATCCCCATGACTTCCGCTAAACATTCCAAAGTTTTGTTCAGAAATTCTCTACCATTGTCGGTCAATAGAACTTCGGGTGAGCCATATCTACAAATGACACCATTGAAAAAAACCACAGCTACTTCTTCAGCCGTTTTATGCTTAAGTGGGAAAATTTCTACTATCCTTGTAAGTTCATCTATCATCACTAACAAGTACTTATTCGCATATCTAGACTCACAAAAATTTCCCAGGATATCCATATGTATTCTCTGAAAAGGTCTACTTTGTATAGGATACGATCCTAATTTGCATGAAGTTCTCCTTGCAGGCTTGCATGCGTTGCACCCTGTACAATTTCTCACAAAATTTTCCACATCTTTCCCCATGTTTTTCCAAACATATTTAGCACGAACCTCATCATACATTTTTTCTATTCCCAAGTGTGGACTACCGAACCTGCATTGAACTATATCCAAAACCACTGGAATTAGGACTTTCGGAATTACGATCTGTGTCGTATCTCCTTTACTTTCACTGGTTCTCAATTTATATTTAATTTTCCTAACCAATAGATTACCTTCTAACTCCAAACCTGAAAAAGACAACTTATAACGTTTCCTGACTAATTCCCCTCTAAGAAACGATTTTGCGTCTGCCAGAATCTCGTCTTCATCTTGCCTTTGCTCTATGAGAGATATATCCAATTGTATAGACTCGCTAGTGACTTGCGCAACTTGGAATCCCTCCGTGTCATGAAAACTTCTACTAAGGGCATCTGCAACTACATTAAATTTGCCCTCTATATATTTGAGCTTTGCATCAAAATCTCTGCTAGTTAAAAACCATCGAGCTCTTCTAGGCGACAAATCGGGTTTATTAAAAAGATCTACTAATGGCTTGTGGTCTGTGAGAACTTCTATTTTATTCTCCATCAGTAACATTTTAAAATGAAGCAAAGGCTTCTTTATCTATGGTAGCCATTGATCTCTCATTGCTACCCTTTGTCCTGAACTTCCTTCTATAAAAGGCTATGGGATGGAATTTCCCATCAAACTTTTGCATAAAGGAAGCACCTATACCTTCCTGGCCGGCACCGGTCACTAATGTAAAAGGTTTGCTAAAATTTGGAAACTTCAAAACGGTGGGATTCATTAACGCATCTTGAGCTTTCGAAAACTCTCCGACTGGGGTTCCTTCCATTGAAATTGAACGTCTTCCCACAATACATCAGTTAGGGGAGCTGCTATATTAGAGAACCCTTTCACAAACCTCCTGAAGAAACCGGCGATACCCAGGAATGACTTAATCTCTTTCTTTGATCTGGAGATGCAAAAATTCGCTATTGCTTTGACTTTATCGTCATTTACTCTAACCCCTTCCTTAGATATGACATGGCCTAGATATGTGATTTGCTTTTTCAAGAACGAACACTTAGCTAGCTTAATTTTCAACCCCACTAATCTAAGCCTCCTAAGTACTTCTGTAAGCACTTCCAGGTGTTGCGCGATCGTGTCTGTTGCGACCAATATGTCATCCATATACACAAAAACATTTTTACCTAATAACCCGTGCAAAACTGTGTTTACCAACATGGTAAAAGTCATCGGACTGCCCGATAAACCGAACGGCATTCGTGTAAACTCATAGTGTCCATTGGGCACTGAAAAAGCCGTATATTCCTTGCTACTTTCACTAATGGGGACTTGCAAAAATCCCTGCGCCAAATCAATTGTAAATAATATATTAGCTCAACTAAATGAGCAAGTCCGTTCTATTAAATTTACACTTGAGTAAGAGAAAGATGATTGTTTACCTTTTTTGGACATTTATATTAAAATTGAACCTTTTAATCGTAAATTTAGTATTTATAGGAAAAAGACAAATAATTTATTATTCAGGACATCATATCAATGTGAATATGTCAGTATTTTCATCAATGTTTCCACGAGCATTGCGAATAGTCAGTCCTGAATTTTTAGATCAAGAATTCAAAAACTTTGGAAAATAGGAGCAGATTTGTGGTATCTATCCTATATCTTGGATATATCTTGGATATTTGTTATAATAAAGCTATGAAGGCCTATGAAAAATCGGAAAGAAAAAACGAAGTGCCCTCAAACACCCTTTTTTGCCATATTTTATTTGATTTGAGGATGTAAAACCTTTTAAATTTGCAATTGTTTAATATAAATGTATCTTTCACATATATAATAACGTAAAAAAAAAATCCTTATAAAAAATAGCCCCCTGAAAGATAGCAAAATTGTACACAAAATTCCATGTATGGATTGCGATTTATTTTACTTAGGTCTGCAAAGAATTGAACACAAGTCAGACATTTTTACATTTAAGTGGCTTTTAAGTCCCACAGAATATACTGGACGCAAAGCCAACTATTGTCACGTTTTAACGAAGATATTTCAAGGAACTTGTTACATTGTGTTTTGATTCAGTTAAACTGGGTGAATAATTTTATTGTAAGTCAAGGATTATTTTCTTTTGACCTGGTCAGCCTTTTTGTATTCCAGTATGACTTGTACCCACCATTTACATAGGCCGTTGCTTCTGCATATGCTTAGTTGCCGTGAACATGTCTTGGTAACAAGACAAAAGTACGTAGCATCTCCAGTGTTTCAATTTTCCTTTGTGGCTGTAACTTTGTTCATATATATATATATATATATATATATATATATATATATATATATATATATATATATATATATATATATATATTATATATATATATATATATATATATATATATATATATATATATAATATACATATATATATATATATATATATATATATATATATATAGATATATATATATATATATATATATATATATATATATATATATATATATATATATATATATATATATATATATATATATACATATATATATATATTCATTGAATAGAATGGCTTTCTCACTGTTAACCAGCTTTTTTGAAATTGCTTCATATTTTCTAATTATTTTCTTTACTTCATTGTTCAGGTTACTAATGGACACATAATGAGGTTCTTCCATTTACTCCAGTATTTTTACACGCGACAGCTGTTTCGTCAACCTATACGTATTGACGTTTTCAAGCGTACTGATACAAATATGAGCCTACATGCGTTTTGTGACGTCATGAGGACGGAAAGGTAGTACAATTGCCAGATACCTAGTTTTAAGTATTTACAAAAGACTATAGTGAAATGACAATTTGTCGAAAATTGCATTTTTCCTAACTATACAAACCTGAGGTCCTTTAACAATAGGAAGTAGCTAGCGGCAGCTGGAACGGTCGTAAGCTTCGAACAAGGGGAGAACGGTAGTTAACTGCTTGTCCGATCGTCGCGCGCCGCGCGACTGGGAGGTAAACAAATCACTTTTGCTTTTGGCCCATGCAAAATACGCAGAGTGAGGGGTGGCATGAGGAGGGACTATATGTTAAAGGACCTCAGGTTTGTATAGTTAGGAAAAATGCAATTTTCGACAAATTGTCATTTGTTCCGATACGTAATACAAACCCTCGGTCCTTTAACAATAGGAAGACTCACTTCTTGGTGGGAGGAATCTGAGTCTTTTTGATGAACAGACTGGTGTTCGTCCATCCCTGGAATGCCTCCCTGGTCGTAAGAGCGAGGGAGGGATCCAAGCCTCTGTCCGATTGATCGGGGTGTGCACCGCAGGATCAATGGTCAGACCTCTGGGCCGAGTACTAAGAGAGAGGCAAGCGTATCTCTTTGTACCAGCATTGTAAGAACTTTTTCCTTTACATGAGCAAATGTAAAGTAATGGGTTTGTCTCATGTCGGCATCCACTTTCTCCCCCTTGTTGGAGAAAGTGGTGGATATTTACTCCTATCTCTAGTTAAAGAGGTAGGATGGAGCTCTGTTGAATAGCTTACCTGCATCTGACTCCCTTCCAGCAAGGTAACGACCGTATCCCTCTGCCCACAGGTAGAGGTAGAGAAAGATGGTGAAGAGAAGCCAGTCACTCTCTCATTCACGCATTCATTCTTCCAGTCATACCAGGAATCGATGCTGTTCTGCCTGCTCGGGTGCTGGGTAAGCTTACACAACGTGTTGAGCAGCCACCACAGGTCCCAAGGAAAAAGTATCCAAGGACTTGTGGGCAATATCCCGAAGGTAGAAGGACGTGAAGGTGGTCTGGTTGGCCCAGACACCTGCCTTCAGGACCTGCGCCACGGAGAAGTTCTTACGGAACGCTAAGGAGGGTCCGATACCTCTGACTTCGTGGGCTCTCGGACGGAGCGTACGGATGTCGTCGCTACCATCAGCTTCGTACGCTCTCCTGATCACCTCACGCAGCCAGAAAGAAAGCGTGTTCTTGGAGACTTCTTTCTTGGTAACCCCAGTGCTAACGAAGAGGCGTCGACACTCAGGCCTGAGATGTCGAGTTCTCTTCAGATAGCGCCGTAGCGCCCTCACAGGACAAAGCAGCATCTCATCCGCATCATTATCGGTGAAGTCCAGGAGGGAGGGGATCGTGAAAGACTCGAACCTGTCGTCAGGGATCGACGGATTCTGAGTCTTAGCTACGAAGTTCGGGACGAAATCGAGCGTCACAGATCCCCAGCCTCTGGTATGTTTAACATCATAAGAAAGGCCATGTAGTTCCCCTACTCTCTTCGCCGATGCCAGGGCCAGCAAGAAGAGGGTCTTGAGGGTCAGATCCCTGTCTGACGACTCTCGGAGTGGCTCGAAGGGTCTTCGAGTCAAACTCCTAAGTACGAGAGTCACATCCCACGCAGGGGGCCTGAGTTCCCTGGTGGGCAAGACCTTTCGAAGCTCCTCATTAGCAAGGATATCTCGAACGAATTCGAGATGTCCAGTCCCCTCAGTTTTAGGACGAGAGCCAGGGCGGCTCTATATCCCTTAACTGTGGGTACTGAGAGGAGCTTCTCTCGGCGAAGAAACACGAGGAAATCCGCTACCTGCTGAAGAGTGGCTCTGAGAGGAGACAGACCCTGTCTACGACACCAACCACAGAAGACGGCCCACTTCCCCTGGTACACAGCTGCAGAGGACTGTCGGACGTGTCCAGCCATCTCTGTTGCTGCGCTACGAGAAAAGCCTCTCGTTCGCAAGAGATGGTGGATAACAGCCAGCCGTGAAGTTGAAGGGACTGGACTGCTTGGTGGTACCGTTCTACGTGTGGCTGGGCTAGAAGGTTGTGCCAAGTGGGTAGCTCTCTCGGTGCGATCCGCAAGAAGAGCCAGCAGGTCCGGATACCAAACGGCTTGTGGTCGTTTGGGAGCCACCAGGATCATTCTGAGATTGGGAGTGACCGCGCTCGACTGATCACTTTCCGAATCAGACAGAAGGAGGAAAGGCGTAGGCGAAGAGGTTGTCCCAGGGGTGTTGGAGAGCGTCCTCTGCAGCTGCCCATGGGTCCGGCACAGCTGAAAAGAAAACCTGAAGTTTTCTGTTGTGCCGGGTGGCGAACAGGTCTACGACCGGTCGCCCCCACAGGTTGAAGAGCCTTTCCGCCACATCTTGGTGTAGAGACCATTCGGTCCCTATCACCTGATCCCGACGGCTGAGCTTGTCTGCTACTACATTCCTCTTGCCTGGAATGTAGCGTGCTGACAGCTCTATCGAGTGAGCCGTGGCCCACTCGTGCACCTGCACCGTCAACTGATGGAGCGGAAGAGACACTAGCCCCCCCTGCTTGTTGACATATGCCACTACTGTGGTGTTGTCGCACATCAACACCACTGAGTGTCCCACCAAGCGGTCCTGAAACTCTTGGAGAGCGTTGAACGCCGCCTTGAGTTCCAGGACATTGATGTGAAGGTGCTTCTCGTGATGGTCCCACACACCTGCAGTCAGCAACTCCTCCAGGTGTGCGCCCCATCCCTCGGTCGATGCGTCTGAGAACAGAAGCATCTCCGGGGGGGAGTGCGTATGGGCACTCCTCTTAAGAGGTTCTTGTCGTCGAGCCACCAGGCTAGGTCCTGCCTCACCTTGTCCGTGATAGCCACGGGAAAGTAAGGAGGATCCTTGGCCTGAGACCAACTCTCCTTTAGTCTCCACTGGAGAGACCGCAGGTGAAGACGCCCGTGAGGGACTAACTTCTCGAGTGACGACAGATGGCCGATCACGACTTGCCATTGCTGTGCTGCCTGTTCCTGCCGCGACAGGAACCGGCCGGCTGCCTCCCTGAATTTGCTGATACGCAAGTCTGCGGGAAAGACTTGCCCTGCTACCGTATCTATCAGCATACCCAGGTACTTCATCTTCTGCTTGGGTTCGAGGTCGGACTTCTCGTAGTTTATCACGATCCCCAGATCGCGACAAAACTTGAGGAGTCGATCTCTGTCCTGTAGCAACTGCGAGCGGGAGCTCGCCAGGACTAGCCAATCGTCGAGATACCTCAGAAGACGTATCCCGTTCGAATGGGCCCAAGCCGACACCAGAGTGAACACTCGCGTGAACACCTGTGGGGCGGTTGAGAGACCGAAACAAAGTGCCCTGAATTGGTACACCGTCCCGTCGAAGATGAAGCGGAGGTACTTTCTGGAGGACTGATGGATGGGTATTTGAAAATACGCGTCCTTCAGGTCCACTGAAAGCATGAAATCGTTCCCCCTGATCGAGTCGAGCACTGAGCGTGCCGACTCCATCGTGAACCGCGTCGTGCGAACGAAGCGGTTCAGGGGAGAGAGGTCTATCACCGGACGCCAGCCCCCCGATGCCTTCTCCACTAGGAAGAGGCGGCTGTAAAAGCCCGGTGACTGGTCCTCCACGATTTCTACAGCTCGTTTCGCCAGCATGGTCTTGATCTCCTGTCGAAGAGCGTTGTCCTTTGCTGATCCCCGGACATAGGTCTGTAGATGGACCGGTTTGGAGATGAGGGGGGGCCGAGACTCGAAGGGTAGTAGATATCCCTCCCGAAGGACGTCTACTATCCAGTTCTCGGCGCCGTAGCGCTGCCAAGTCGCCCAATGGCTCGCTAGGCACCCCCCCACTTCCGGCAGCAGGTGAGGGGGAACGCCGTCCCTAGCGTTTCCCTCCTCGTTTCGACTTCTTTCCAGCACCTCCTCGGGGAAAGGAGGGCTGGGAGGAGGGCTGGTTGCGGCCTCCTCTAGCAGAAGTTGAAACAGCTGGAGTCTTCACACGGGGTTTGGACGGTGCAACCGTCTTCGCCGCCGTGGAAGCGCTAGCCAAGCTCTTTGGTTTGGCCGCAGTTACTCGAGATTGCCCAGAAACCTTCGAGACTGCCTGGTGGACTAAGGCGGTCACTCTCGTCAGTGCGCCGCCGTTCCACCGCAGCGTCCACCATCTCTCCAGGAAAGAGAGCTGGGGAAACTCCTAAGAGGTCCATTTCGTAGCCCGAGTGCCGCCTCACGCCCGGCCCCCTTGGTCACTCGGGTAAGGACTGCGTCCCTATGTCGAAGAACCAAGTTGGCCCACAGGTTAGCAGTCTGATGGGCGAGGTAAGAGATTGCTCTTCCTCCAGACTGGCACAGTCTCCTGAAAGAAGCGTCGTCTTCGAGAGCAGAACTCCCAGAGTCGGCCGCTACTTTGGATATTGTGAGGGACCACAAATCCAACCAGGAAACTGCCTGGAATGCTGCCATAGCGGTAGATTCCAGGGCAAGTGCCTCCTGCTGCGAGAACCATAGGTTCTCCGACAGGAGCTGCTGCAGGGACACACCTGGAGTCAGCCTCGCTAACTCCGGGTTAACCTGTTTCGGCAGTATCGGGTCTTCCGAAGGCACGTAAAATCGCCTCTGTCGCTGTAGAGGAGGAGGAAGCAGCTTAGAGGACCGTCCGGATTTTAGCGAGTCCTCCCGTCCTGAGACGAGATACTCCACCTGATCCAGGACCGAGTCCGCAAGCTCTGATCGTGGCAACCCCACCATCATTTTGGGCTCCCTCTTGGGACCCCAAAATGATTCGAGCCGGGACGTGGGCTCTGCTGGTGGTAGCGACGATCCTTCCGCAAGGCCATTATGCAGACGCATCAGCTTAATGACCTCTGCGAAGTTCCTCTGTATCTCAGGTGTTACAGCGTCTTGTGGAGTAGGACCGTCCAGTCCCTCCAGCAAGAGCATATCCCTCGATACTCCTCCTTCAGAAGGAGGAACAGCGACAGACCCCTGACGGTCGCCTCCAACTACTTGCGCGTACGTTCTGGTCGGTCCTAAGACCGTGCCTGAGCCGTACGGCGTCATAGCTGGGTCACGAGCGGCGCACCTCTCGTGATCGCTCCTCGGTGTACCTCGCTCCTCCCGGTATAGCCCGAGGAGTTGAAGTACGGGAGAGGCAGACCTGACGCTCCCCCCCTACCCCCCTCGTCCGCTGGCAGGACCAGCGTGCGTGGAGGGCTGCTGCTGATCGTCAACCCGCGGTGACGGTCGAGCAGCAGGCCTAGCCTTGCCGCTCGCCTGGGGCGATTGGCTCGGCTGAGAACGTCGAGACCCATCTCTAGCGTCAGGCGAGCTGCCGCTGGTCACCGTCTCCGCCCGGTCCCATCGGGAGCGGCGGACGGGTGACCTGCTAGGCTCTCTGTCGCGTCGAGACCGGCCAGCGTCCTCTCGGCGCGTCGAGCCGCTGGTACCAGCCGTGGCTGGTACCGGCGGCCGCGGGGACTCCTTCCTCGCCTCAACCCGTGGCTGGTCAGCGACCGTCACGTCAGCCCGAGCAGCCAGTTGATCGCTGCGAGAGCGTCCACTGGCCTGGCGAGAGTCGTGTGCACGACTCTCGCCAGTCTTCTGCTCCGCGCCGCTGTCTTGACGGCGAGCGAGCTCGGGCGTCAAAACTTTGGCTGGACGGTCCTCTTTGGAAGAGCGTCCACTCGGTGCTTCTCGCGAACGAGAAGCGGCCGAGACGGAACCTGGTTTAGCGGCAGAACCGCTAGCACCAGCCGAGGCTGGTGCACCTCTGGTCCCCGTCGACTTCTTCTTTGCAGAAGAAGCGACGGGCCCCGTTCCCGAAGGAACAGGAGGACCAGCAGAAGAGCTCCCCAGCTCGCCTGTGCGAGCCGGGCCCTTAGAAGATCCCGAAGGAGTCTTCTTAGGGGGGGAGGAGGCACCCTTCTTCTTCTTCGGCTGTTTAGCCTTAGAAGTCGAAGGGGAAGGAGAGGCAGCAGACGACGAAGAAGACGATGAAGACGACGACGACACCTTCTTCCTCTTCCTCTTCTTCTTCGCCAGGCTCCGCAGAACAGACGTCAGGTCTTCCATCCAGGAGGGAGCCGGGGCAGTTGCCGAAGCAACAGGGCCCGACTGCACCTGTCCGGAAAGACCTGAGACTGTGACAGCACCACCAGCAGCAGGAACAACAGGAACAGGTCCGGGAACAGCAGGAACGGCAGGAACATCTGAAAGAGAATGTGCAGGCCGATCTGAAAGGGAAAGAGTAGCTGGAACGGCAACAGGTACGGCAGGCACGGCAGGTACCACGGGAGAGCCAGGCGTCCTGTCGGCAGTCACCGTCATCCGTGGCACTTTCGGCAGGTCCAGGGGGGTACTCTTTGGGCAGCGGAAGTCCGGGATCGGCAAAGGAAAAAATCCAGGTGGTGGTGGGCAACCCGTCCTCTTTGGCACGGCAGCAATGGGTTTTTGTATAGCCACCGTGGGTGTCACCGACATTATATGGGGCGTATACACCAGATGCGGTGGCATCTCATATGCTGGTGTCGTTACTGTGGTAGTAGTAGTGGTCACCGCACCATGAGTGACCACTGCCGACCCCGCCAACCGCTGAAGCAACCCCTGGATGCTGGGCACTCCCTGCAGTCCCAGCGACTCCCACACCTGTCCCAAGTCGTCCTTCGCTGATGGCACACCTGCGGAAGCAACAGTCGGGTTAGTTGGAGGGGCTTCCTCGCGCCTGGGGGAAGAAACACCCCCCCAGAGCGGACGGAAGACCCCGAGTACAGTTGTACGGGTCCGGGTAGCGTGGGCGCCCTCAGCCACACTCGACGGATCGAGAGAGGAAAAGGACTCCGCTACCCCCCCGCAGGGGAAGGCGCGAAACGTGGGGGCTGGCCGGGGGGCAGGAAAGAGGACGAAGTGTCCGTTACCAAAGGAGTCACTGGACTTTCCGATGACTTCTTGGGCGGCCTAAGTCTCTTCCTGCCCTCGTACAGCACCCACTGCGCCTCGGACCAATTCATACATGTGACACAGGGTTCGTTGCGGGAGCACTCTCGCCCCCGACAACGAGTACAAACCTCGTGGGGGTCCACGTCAACAAATGACCTGAAACCTCCACATCTACGCCCCTCCAGCCCGACACCACTCTTACCCGGGACCCCTCTTTTTACGGGCGACTGGAGGGCGCGGCGATATCTCCATTTCTTCCAATTCACTCATTGCAAGATCAATAAGAATTGTAAAAGTACTTACAGTCACTCCTGATTTATACAGAAAGAGAGGCAAATACTCAAACTCAAAGCAAACGACAAGCGGGCAGAGCGATGGCGAACACGTCCTTCCCACACACGGCCGAAAGCAAAAGTGATTTGTTTACCTCCCAGTCGCGCGGCGCGCGACGATCGGACAAGCAGTTAACTACCGTTCTCCCCTTGTTCGAAGCTTACGACCGTTCCAGCTGCCGCTAGCTACTTCCTATTGTTAAAGGACCGAGGGTTTGTATTACGTATCGGAACAAACATAAAATAAGACAAATATATAAATATGTTAACAACACGTATAGGTTGACGAAACAGCTGTCGCGTGTAAAAATACTGGAGTAAATGGAAGAACCCCATTATGTGTCCATTAGTAACCTGAACAATGAAGTAAAGAAAATAATTAGAAAATATGAATCAATTCAAAAAAGCTGGTTAACAGTGAGAAAGCCATTCTATTCAATGAATGTTGATCCGTGAAAAATTGTGCCCTAGAAGCCTAATAGATATAGAGAGGATATTGAGACATACATATATATTATATATATATATATATATATATATATTATATATATATATATATATATGTATATATATATATATATATATATATATATATATATATATTGTAATGGCCTCGTTTGGAACACAACGCATTCTAGGTCTACAGGACCATAAATATTCAAAATACCACAAACTTAGGTGTTCAAAAGGCAGCAATCCACTAAGATGGAAGCAAGCCCAGGTAAATGCAGCACAAGAATAACTCAAGGGGATAGCAAAACAATGAAAAAAAATCAATAATATATTATAATTCAATAAAATACAGGAAGTTATAACTAGGCCTCTTCATTAACATTAAATCACAAAATCACTTACACAACATGTACCCAAATGATTAGGCAACGCATTCAACCTCTGAAGGAGGAAAGGGGGCCCAGAGAGGAATAGAAAATAACCAAAAGAAAGGAATAACCTGAATTTTACACTCTAAAGGATGATGATGAGACGATGAAGGTCTCCTCCCATAAGCACTCTAATAAAGGCAGAGGACGGCAAATCACAATACAATTACTATAGAGCTCTATCAGAAAAATTCATCTGACTACTGCAGTGCAGACGTGATCCTAGTCATCTCGTTCATAATCATGGACGCCGTGATCCCAGTAATCTTGATCAATACTTTTTATAATAAATTGGATGACACGCCTTACCGTCGACCAAGCGAGGGCCCCTCTGGCAAGTACTGCACCAGAGGCAATAATAAAATGGCAGAGATGTGGAGAAACTGCCAGCTGAAGATATATATTTTCTGAGACTTGCTGTAAATCCGAGAGAGATAGCAGGCTCACAAGTCAGGGTGCAGATACAAACTGCCTGCAGCTTGGAAATCATGTCTCAAGTCAACTCAGCAAAGCCAAAATATGGAGGGGAGAAACAGGGAGGATTAGTCAACAAGACTACACAAAAATACCACTGGAGTGAGGAGACCCCTACTAACAAGAAGGCGAATCAACAATGAACTTTACAGCCTTCAGAAATGAAAGAGGAACTTAAAAGCTAACCTAAGTAAGCTAATACATTATAAAAATCCTAAGGCTTACTTACACCTCCTCACCCAGAGAAAAAAAAAAAAATTTTTCCAGACAAAATTGCAAAAGTTAAAACAAATATGCAAAAGTTTACGTTAAAGTTAAGGGAATTAAGTATCCAATATACACACTTGAAATATATAAACAATTAACAAAGGAATTATAAATGTTAACAAATGAAAAGTCACATTAACACCATACACTAAATAATTGCACCAAGTCCTTCACCTAGGACTAAAATCATAAGACAACCTGTATCAATAATTGATTATCACAATATGGGATCACCTAGGTTGCAAGAGGAGAGGGAGTGGCAACTAAGAAAAATGATATATACTATAAAACCAAATTGTCATACACTAATCACCAACAAAATATAGTGTCCAAATAAAGGATTCATTACTTGGGTAACTTGTAAATACTTAAACTAATATGCGACATCCTTAATGCCTCATAGGCTACCTTAAATATACACCACATCCTTCGTCAAGTATAAATAGTACACCATTCTGCTGTTCACACCAGAATGACAAGGTATGTGAAGGGAAAGGTTCCTCTTTCCTTGTGAATTGTTCAAAGCCGCGAAGGTATAATGATTAAATGTCCCCAAAAATACATACACCTTAGCTGTACTTTTTCACAGCACAACCTTCATAGCACACGTACATTGACCTTACACATTATAAACACCTGTACATGCACCCAATGGTCTTGAACACATAACATGTCACAGCACTAACAGCACTTTTCTTTTAAGCACTATTAACAATTATATGGAGTCCACACTCCTGACAAAGGGGTGTATAAACAAATCAGTTTGTAACAAAAAATCTTAACCTAATTTGCATACCCAACTAACGTAATAAATACCATCGCCTAAAACACGAGTCCAATATAGGATCATTCATAAATACCTAAACCACCACACACCAGATAATTTTTATGCAACCTCAGTTTTAAGCATAATTCAATCACAGAAATAACACCAGTTCATTATAAACTTCACCACCTCCAAAAGCAATTAAAGGCATAAATTAACCTATAGAATAACAGTTGAATCCATCAACTAACAATTATCTTACAGATGGTCAATATCCATCTATCATATCCAATAATATAATCAACAGTTATTATATCCAACATTGGAATGTTATATTAAATCATAATTTGTTCAACCATCACACTAAAATAAAAGAAACCATGTAAAAATAACGATTAATACTCAACTTGATCATCCTTACCCAAGTGACTCAACATCTGAGGTAAATTTTCTAAAGCCTCGACATTACCTGCCAGCCATTCACTATCTTTCAAGTAAACGTCCCTGTCCTCTGAAAAGAAAAGGAATCATTATTATGCTCATCTGAAAAAGAAGCATTATTACCGACAAAGTCATTTCTACTGTCACGAAGAGCCGCAATTGGCCTAACCTTCTCTCTTTCATGGAAAGCTTTCATCATATTTATATGTACTAACTGGTGAGGCCTTCTCCTATCGGGGGTTTTCCACCAAGAAGTTAACATTATTTACCTTCTTCAATACCTTTCCATGGTCCCTGGAAGGTAGCTTTTAGAGAATTACCTGGGATAGGTAACAGAACCAGTACCTTCTGTCCTACGTCGAAGTCCCGGGTCACAGTCTTTCTGTCAAAATAAAATTTCATTTTCTTCTGACTTTTCAACAAATTCTCACCTGCAAAAGACCAAGCCCTGGTTAATTTAGCATTCAAATTATTAAGGTAATCAAACAGATTCAAATCAGGGGCATCTCCCTCCCAAGCCTCTCTCACCATATCCAGCGGACCCCTTACAGAATGTCCAAAAATCAAATTAAAAGGAGAGAGACCGAGAGATTGACCAGGAATAGAGCGGAAAAGCGAATAAGAGGAAGGGAAGGTTTGGTTTTTTTATGGCCCATTCAGCCCCATTCACAATACAATATTTCTTTAACATACTTTTCATAGTTTGGTGAAAACGTTCCAAAGCACCCTGTGACTCTGGATGATAAGTGGGCGAGGACGTTACATGTTTAATGCCCAATTCAGTCATTTTCTGCTTAAATAACGACTCGTGAAATTAGTACCGCAGTCAGACTGAATTACCTTCGGGAGACCAAATTTGAAAAGAAACCTATTAATGCCTCTACAATCTTTTCACTCCTTATGGACCGCAAGGGGATTGGCCTCGGGGTACCGAGACATACGATCCATAATAGTGAAAATATACTCATTTTCCACTCTTTGACTTTGGAAAGGACCAACAAACATCAATTAACACCTCACGAAAAGGTTCAGACACAACAGGGATAGGTATTAATGGAGCCTTTGGAATAGGTAGATTAGGTTTGCCGACTCTCTGACAAACTTCACAACTATTAACAAATTTTTTTACATCACCTTTCAACTTAGGCCAGAAGAAATTATTCAATAACCTACCGACAGTTTTGTGAATACAAATGTCCGCCCATCACATTCTCGTGAGCTAATGACATCAACTCATGACGGTAACATTCAGGAACCAACAATACTGTCTAATAATTTCGTAATCCTCCCCCGAGGCATGCATTGTCTACTTACTCTATATAATATGCTATTAATTACCTTAAACAGGAACTGTCACGTTCGCTATCTCACCAGACTCAATAGGGAAACTACCAAACTCCTTTTTCTGAGCCGAAACAAGTTCTTTAACAGTCCAATTGGGTTTTAATCTAACACTACTACTATCTACAGCTACATCACTACGTCCTAAACTACTCAAATCAACGTCGACTGTTGACTCTGCAGCGTCAACAGCTTTGCTTTAGCACGAGTGACTACCGCTACTTCCACATCCGGATTAATCACAATTGGCACGTACTTATTCTATACACAATCTCATTTCCGAGAACCACATCCACCAATTTAATCGGAAATTTATCAACAATAGCCAAACGGATATTCCCGAAAAATAAGGACAACTAAGATGAAATAGACCAATTGGGATACGATTTTACCGTGTCCGGAAAACCACTCAAAATAACAAACCTCGCCCGATTCTCATAACACAAAATCATTCGGGACCGAATCTCTAAGAATTAATGATTGTGCTGCTCCGGTATCACGTAAAATATTCACTTTCCTCCCTTGGCCTTCACCATTCAGCGAGACTTCCCCCACGGCCAGAAAATCACCGAAGAAGGAACTACCAGTCTCTGACTTTCTTAGTCATTGAGTCGGAGAGGGCAGAGATCCAACCTGACTAGCACTTTTCTCAACCGCCATCATCGATTAACTTTACTGTTACGTACCTTTTTCCAAGCATTACACATTCTTTTGATATGACCCCGCTTATTACCAAAGAAAAAGCACGTCAAATACCTAAGCTTTTGTGGATCATAACCACCGACTCCAAGTCTGTTATTCTGCGAGTTCCACACCTTTGGACCTTGACCATTCGGAGAAACCTTATTTGATTGAACCTTTCTGAGAACCCTTATTTAATTGAACATCTGAGAAACATTCTTTCGATTATTAAAATTACCAGATCTCTCAGAATAACCCCAACATGATCTTTCCTTAGATAACGTCTCTTTCATAGTATCTTTATGAGACAAAAAGTACTCATCTGATGCCACAGCAACCTCCTGAAGGGAATCTAATTTCAACTCCTCCAAATGAACCTTCAAACGATCAGGAGTACAACTTTTAAACTCTTCAACCACAGCAACCCTGCTTTAACTTATCAAAATCGTCCACCTCTTTAGATTTCAACCAATCAGTAGCAAATTGCTCTTTACTCCTTGCAAATTCTACGAAAGTCTGATTTTCATTTTTCCTCAAATTCCGGAACCTTTGCCGATAGGCCTCCGGCACGAGCTCATATGCCTTCAACACTATCGCCTTTACACTTTCATAATCCGAGGAGAGATTTTCTTCCAAAGTTACATATACCTTTTGGGCTTTCCCAATCAATTTACTCTGAATAAGGGTAGTCCATAATCCAATAGGCCATTCTAACTTATTAGCAATTCTTTCGAATGACATAAAGAACTCCGCAACATTATCTTGTTTCCTGGAAGTTCTGGACAAACTTCAAAGCCTGAGCTAAATTTGAGAAGGAGGAGGAAGCCTCAACACGAGAAGGAGACCCTGGTGACCCTGGCGTTTGCAAAGCCATCTTAGCTAACTCATGCTTTCCTTTACCCGCTCTCTCTCTTCAAACACCATTTTTTTGCTGGGGGTCTACTTTCCATTTGTTTTAGACTAAATCTGTCTATCCAAAATTTCTACCGACAAGACCTCTTCTTTCCTAACCTTGGGTTTGGCTCCTGTCTTAGTCTCCTTAACACACTCATAAACCTTTAGCAATGTATACCCTTCTTCATTGTTACCGTTCTCTCCACTCAAAAAATCTGCCACACTTTCTAACTCCTCTTTGTTTAATTCGGCCAACCTATCCTGCCATCCCTCTCCTTCAAGCAACTCTACGACATTCATATCCTCCATTTTGATTATGAATAATTGTAAACACTTTACCTATACAAAATTATTTCACTTGCAATAATGCCAGCCAACCAAACACTGAGGAGGTGTAACCATGCCACCTAACACTAACAACGCCCCAAGAATTACCCTTGCACTGCAAAAAGAACACCACAGGATACGATCAATCCTGGCAAGGTCGCCACTTGTAATGGCCTCGTTGGACCACAACACATTCTAGGTCTACAGGACCATAAATATTCAAAATACCACAAACTTAGGTGTTCAAAAGGCAGCAATCCACTAAGGTGGAAGCAAGCCCAGGTAAATGCAGCACAAGAATAACTCAAGGGGGATAGCAAAACAATGAAAAAAAATCAATATATTATTATAATTCAATAAAATACAGGAAGTTATAACTAGGCCTCTTTCATTAACATTAAATCACAAATCACTTACACAACATGTACCCAAATGATTAGGCAACGCATTCAACCTCTGAAGGAGGAAAGGGGGCCCAGAGAGGAATAGAAAATAACCAAAAGAAAGGAATAACCTGA
>NC_087217.1:41068080-41080580 GCF_015104395.2 Macrobrachium nipponense | reverse complement strand
GGATTCTTCCTATTCATGGTCTTTAGCCAAGAATTTTCCAGGAAATGGAATCTTAAAGAACTAGCACTGGAACTGGTTACTTTCTCCTTACCTTCCATTGTGTATTTTGACTTATATTTTAGTAAATTATCTCTGGGGTCAGAATCTTATGGTGACGTTTTTATCAACATACTGTGCCATTTCTACAAATCTCATAAATCTTCTTTCCCACCATTATCCCTACATTAAGGGTCTGTTGCCTGATGCGCCTTCTCCACTGCCTTCTATCAAAGGTATCATCCTCCACCAAACCTCTTCTCTCCATATCTTCCTTCACTTTATCTCGCCATCTAATTCTCTGTCTCACTCTCGGTCTTCTTCCTCGAACAGGTTCTTCCCAAGCTCTCTTTACTCCCTCCTCGTCATCCATCCTCAACACATGCCCATACCATCTCAATCGTGACTCTCTTATCACCTCTGTAATCTTTACCGCTTCTTATTTCATCATTTTCCAAGCTCTCAAACAGTGATATTCCCATAATCCACCTCAGCATTCTCATCTCTGTTCTCTCAATCGTTACATCCTCTTTTCTTCTTAGAGTCCATGTTTCCGCTCCATTCATTAACACTGGTCCTATCACTGTGTTATATATCTTGACTTTTAGCTTGATTGGCATGTTCTTGTCACATACTACTCTAGCTACCTCTATCCATTTCCCCAATGCTGCTTTCATCCTACTTTCAACTTCAGCCTCACATCCTCCCTCTTGGCTTAAAGTAGATCCTAAGTATTTAAACTTTTATGCCTGTTTTAAAATCGAGCCTCTTCTTTCTTGTATTACTATTCCGTTTCTATCTTCCCTACTGCACAGCAAAACCTCTGTTTTATTCACATTCACTTTTAAGCCACCCGTTTCCAAAGACTCCTGCCACTCTCCAACCCTTCTCTGTAGGTCCTCCTCATTTTCAGCAGTAATCACCAGATCGTTGGTGTACAACAACTCCCACAGCTCTTCATTCCTGATCTCTTGACTTAACACATCCATGACCAGCACATGCCTTATGCTGATCCCTGGTGTAATCCAACAACAACTTCAAAGTTTTCTGTTTCTCCAACTGCTGTTATTACTTTGGTGATCATTCTTTTGTATATCATTTTGACCAGCCTAACCAACTTTTCTGAAATTTTCCTTTTCCTCAAACACCAAAACATCACTTCTCTTGGAATTATATTGTATGCTTTCTCTAGATCTATAGATGCACAATACAGCTCTTGGTTTCCCTTCAGCTTCTTTTCCTGTAGCTGTCTTACTATGAAGATGGCATCCACCATCCCTCTTCCTCTCATGAATCCATTCTTCTGTTTCCCAATCTTTGCAATCTCTCTTAATCTCTCATCCATTATTCTTTCTAAAATTTTCAATCCATGCTCTGTTAGTTTAATTCCCCTGTAGTTACCACAATCCATGACATCTCCCTTCTGCCTGTATTTCCATTAGACTCTCCTCCCAGCATTCATTTCTTACCCTCTGTACCTATTAATTTCAATTTGAAACTCCAAAGGACTTGGTGCTTTACCATTCTTCATTTTCCTTAGTGTTCTCTTCACTTCTGTATCCTGTATCTCCATCACCGGTCCCTCCACCCTCTGTGCTTCCCCCATCTCCTCTCTCTCATTTTCAGTATTTAACAGTTGTTCAAAATACTCTCACCATCTCCTCTTAATGTCTTCATCCCTATACAATATATTTCCATCAATCCCTATCCTTGATGACACCCAATTTACCCACATCCTATCTCTGCCTTTCCCTCAAGTTCGAAATTTTATAGATATCCTTTTCTCTTTCTTTTGTTCTTAGTCTTTCATTCAATTGCTCTGCCGCCCTTCCAATAGCCATAACTACCCTTCTTGCCTCTCTTTCCTCTTCTCTGTACCTTTCCTCTGCACCCTGTGCATGCCTTACTTTCCAGTCCTTAAGTGGTTTTGATTTTCTTTTAATTGGTTCTTGCACCTCTCCATTCCACCACCATTTTTCTCCTCTCGACACTCCATATCCATTGGTTCTTCCCATCATTTCCTCTGCTTTCCCCACACATATTTCTCTCATGTCTGCCCAGATATTTTCCACTCTGTTACCCTGTCCAAATTTTACGTTTCCCTTTCCAGTATCTCTCTCTCACAGTCCTCCTTAACAGGCCCCCCTTTTCTCCTTTAAGGTCCCAAATCTTAATTCTCTCCCTTCTTGGGTTTCCTAACTCTTATTTTAAAATCCATCACCATACAACCTATCTGTTTAACACACGCTTCTCCCAAGATCACTTTGCAATTTGTCACATTGCTTTTGTCCACTCCTCTAACCATTATGTAATCTATTTGGCTCTGCACTCATCCACTTTCATAAGTTATCAAGTACTTATCTAAATTTTGAAACCATATGTTCATACAGGCCAATTCAAACCTCTGAGCCATCTCCAATAGATAATCCCTATCTTCATTTCTAATTCCAAACCCATGGCCTCCATGTACCTCTTCATACCTATCTCATCTCTTTCCCACCCTGCCATTCATATCAGCTCCTACAAATCTCAATAATGAATCATAACTCCACTTATTCAATATTTTTCTCATCATGAAACATACTATTGGGCTCTGTTATTCCTAAGAGGGAACACAATATTTGAATATGTCAATTCATTTTTTTTTTCTATATAAAGCTCGATGTTTCTATCTCTGAGAACCCCAACAATTTCAGGTCTTACTTTGTTACTCGAGCATGGTTATATCCAAGTTTTGATCGTCACTCAGTCACTCACCCCAGGATGTCAGTGACTGAGTGACTCAAACTATTTTGGCATGTTTTTGGTTATTCAAACATTCTAAGAGCCACATTTTAAGTATTTTGATCACCAGACTAGAGGGTTTTTCATTCCTACGCCATCTATTTTTATGCTTACTTATTTATGAATTCACAGATACTTCAATGATCTATGCCTAAATATGTTGGTGTACTTTCATTTACTCAGGCCTGGATTATTCTAAATACTCTATTTAACTAGTATAGTGCTAGATCAGTATTTCTGGCCTATAAGTTTCCAAGAGTCAAATCTAAATATTTTGGCGAATACTTGGTAATTCGAGCACAGACGTTTCTCTGACTTCAGCTTGAACTATTGAGTGCTCTCTCTGTAACTATGCTCATCTGTAACACCTTACTTGAACTTTGCTGGTGCTTGGTTAAGTTCTTCCAGCTCAGATGTTTCTAAGAGACCTATTTCTACCATTTTGGTCTTCTTTTGGTTGCTTGAGGATGATTTCTTTAGGAACCTATTTAAAGTATTTTGCACACACTTGCTTCCACAGATATTCTGAAAGTCCTATTGCAAGGTTCAACTTACTATGCAAGAACCAGCATAATGTTAATTGAATCTTGATGTCTGTAAGAGCCCTACTTTAATTACACATTGCACGTTTTGTACTCAAACTGATTGCTTCTGAGAGCTTTGCTTTGAATAACTTTACATGTTTTACTGTTCTTAGTTACTCAACTTAAATGTTTCAAAGATTCCCCCTTTACTTCTCATAGCTCAAGCCCAGGTTTTCTAAAAAGTACAGTTTCATTATTTTAGGTATCTTCTTGCTTTTCCAACCAGGATGTTTCTGGTAGCCCTCCTTGACATGTTTAGGTGTATTGTGTGGTCCCTTTTACTTGGATGATTTAGGAGACCTGCGTTTAACTATGAATTCATACAGAATTTAGATTTGGAAGAATTAGTACAAAAAGCTTTTTCCCCTTCTAATCATTAAACGTTTCCTACTAGAATCTTCACTTAAATTTTACAAAGTTCTATCAACAATTAAAAATTATCCGTTTTCTATTTAAAGTGAAGGTTTTTTCCTTTAGTAAGCAATTATCAATATCTTCATAATCCAACTGCCAAACCTTAAAACACAATTGGAAAAGGGTGAAGTATGGTACTAGAGAATAGTCAAGATACTAAAGTATATAAATAGTCTCATAAGAGAAATTTATTGACAATTTCGACCATACCTGAGCATGGTGGTTGTCTGGTTCCAAGTACCAAGACCGCTAGACCGCAGGATGAGATTCTCAAACCAGATTGTGTACTTTCATATAATCAGGCAAAAAAAGGTACTGATATGGCAGACCAACTGGCTGGTTGTTTATATACCACAGAGAAAAACTAGAAATGGTATAAGAAATTAGCTGTGGAAGTGCTTGCTAATATTACCGTTGTCAGTGCCTGGAAACTGTATAGGAAATATTAACCCCGGAAACCAATGTCAAGGAAGTTTATAGAATCCTTGATTCTCTCGCTGGCTGGTCACCCACCAGGAGAAAATCTAAAACCCGGAAGAAGTCCTGGTGTTGACTGGAAGAAGAAGAATGCTGCATTCCCGATTGAATTAGACAGACTAAAGAGAGAAACACAAAAAAGATGCAGGGGCTGCTATGAGAAAATTAGGTACGCTGAATGAAGGCTCTGTGGTAGCGAGAAACGAGGCTACAAGTCTCCACATAATGTGACCATGCTTCACTGAAGAACTTAGAGTTGCAAAGGTTTTCGAATTTCTTTCAAGTGGATGAACTTAATAATGCTCATAGAAATATTTTATTCGCAAAAAGATGAAATTTTAACAGTTCATAGTTGCCTTACAAGAATAAAGAATTTTTTTTACAAAATCTTTAACAAAATATATATATATTGCTGTCCATTTAGTCATGACTTCAAGTTTCACAGAAAGTTCACGCAACTCATTCAGGAACATTCTCATGTCATTGCCGTTAATTTAATTCCTAAGAACCCTTCACAATCGGTTCACTCTTTAAAACTGAAGAGCAATTATCACCTCTGATGTTGTTCATATAGTCCGCCTATTTGACTGCCTGAGTCAGTAAGGTTTGACAAGTGTTTCTAGACCGAAATTTACCATAAATTTCAAAAATCAACTTCTTACTTGCACAAGCCTGGCATTTTTTATGATATTACTCATTTTCCGAGTTGATACCTGGCAATATTGCTATATCCGTCTGCTATGTATTTGATTGATTATGAAGATGGTGAACAATATAGGAAATAGTAAGATGTAATAAAATTTAATTTTAATGAAAAAAAGGCTTTATTCAAAACATGAATAACATTATCAAATATCAATGCTTATTACAATCAAAATTAGCGCTTTCTCTGTCATACCCAATATAGCAACATGAAGGAAATTTTAATCACCAGAAAAAATGCTTTGTCATTTTTGTATATCAAATACATTCACTAATTATATACAAGATAAATTAAACATATGAATACTGTATAGTATTACTGTGATAAGAAAAATGAAAAAGTTGAAGCAAATCTATTCCAGACCCTTGACTGTACTGTGGTATCTTATACAATAGTTAATTACATGTAAGCAGTTTTAAATGAAACACTTATAAGTTTACAAATTATATATGTCTAATTTCTAAAGACTAGTACATCCATAGAGAGAGTATGTCCTTGGAACTGTTTTTAGAACTGCAACTTTTGACAAAGTTCAACAGAAGCTAAATCAAGGACATATTTTTTAATTAGGTACTACGTTTCCAATTGATAACTATTCTACTTCATCTGACTCATCACATTTCTCGGCTTCACTATTAATGTCTCTTTCCTCATCAGGAACTTTTCCAGTTTGATCACTGAGACAATCAGTGACCATGGGACCATTTTCCTTAGTCCACCCGTTACAACGTGGATCAAGGTGATTAATGTCTCTTTCATCTGATGATTTCCACATGTTGCCAATGAAGTTTGCACGAAGGATATGCTGCTTGAGGGTTACTTGGCATGGCAAAAGCATAGATGGCTCCATTCCTTTAATATTTTTCAAAGGAGTGTTAGAGCCTTTGAACTGATACTTCACAGTGCATATGCTGAACTGAGCTGTATTAACTTCTTTAGTTTTGTTTTGCCCATATAAAACACACACAAACTCTTCCAGAACAAGGTATGTGTCTTCAGTCATTGTTGAAGAGCCAAGTTCTCCAACTACTCTTTGGAACCATGGATAATTCTCTGCAATATTTAATGAATATACTTTCCCCCTGCCCTTAAATAAAGGAGAGTAGTCGCAGCCAGTGACAGCATGCAAATCTGGTAATGCTTTACAAAGTTATCTTTGTAAGGTGTATGCCGGCAATGTTATGTCAACATACCTTCGACTGTTGTTTGAATTTCCGACATCCATATAAATTGTAAGCGAATTATTCAAACTGGCATCATACAAAAGAATCGTCAGCACATCAGTGTCATTTTCTCTCACAATGATGATGTGGTTGCAGTTTAGACATCACATGCTGCAGCATCTTTGTATCAGCCTCAGTGTGGGAACTCGCAAGTGACTTATACTCTTTCCTTGCCATGTGTCCATCCTCAACAGAATATAGGAAGCACTTGTAATCAATAGCATAAAATAGTTTCTTATTAGCCAGTATACCACTGGCTAAAGGAAGAGGATGACCAGTCTACAGAGAAATTCCTTGGCCTAGTCTGCTCACTACAGGTGATTTTAGAACCAGTTACTGAACTACAATCACTGAAGACTTTGGTACGCCTGTCCTGTTCTAGCCCTTTAATATGTCACTGACAAAACGAACCTCTGTTGCAGATGTGCTGCTGATATTTGTTAATATACATGTTGCTACATCTTTGAATTAAACAGGTAGGTTAGTCAAAATCTGTTAACAAACATGGCAACGACTACTAAGACATCCACAGATTCAGGTGCTGTACTTTCTACTTATCCTTCCAATTTGCACAGAAGTGTAGACTTTGCAGTATAACTCTTGAACCATCTACATTTCCAAGGCACAAAGGAACAAGAGTCAAGGGATACTTGGAGACAGTTAGTAAGTCAATATGAGTTGTCACGGCAAGAAAAAGTAGTCGTCCGAACAGGTCTTGCGTTCCTTTCACTTCTACTATTTTTTTTCCTTTCGTTGTTCGCCACCTTTCCTTTTACAGCATCATGAGAGGAGATTTTAACTATTTTCTTGGGGATTGGTGCATCAAACCTGGAGCTGGAAGTCAAATAATCTGTCTTGAGCTTGGTTTACATCTTCTTGCCAATCCTCTGATTATGCATAGCATTACAGACATATATGATAAAGAGTTTAGGCACATAAGAAAACAACACGAACATCATACAACAAGCTAAAATGGAATCTAATTTAGAATTTTAGTATGGTATTAGTTCTGTTAATGATATCACAATGAAATGAGCATTTCTATTGATAAGATTGTAAAAATAAGTTATACAGAGAAAACAGTCAGGCTGCGGCAAGTAAAAGGTTGAATTTTGAAATCTACAAAAAATATCAGTCCAGAAACAATTGTCAAACCTTGCTGACTCAGGCAATCAAATAAATGGACTTGGCTCCTACTCTCAGAAATTTGCAAAACACATTTTGATAATAAATACCACCAAGACCTCAAGACCTTACTCTGGATCGCTTTTTATTAAACAACTTGTTCCGTCGTCCAACACACAAATGTCCTCCTCTCTGTATTTGTCTTGACTTGTATTGTTTTTACTTACGTTTACATTTAATTTAATGCTGTCATTTTAGTGTACTGTATATTATGTTACCTTTCATTCTAATGCTGTATTGTATATATTTTTTATTTATATTTTTATTCCTTTGATTTTAATGTTGTATATCCTTTTTAAATTTTGTAAGAATAATGATCTACTTTTTTAGTTCTTAATTTTAGTTTTAGTTTTCACAATTTTACAAGGAATTTTGTTTCATTTTAACACCCCTGATGATGTAATTATGTGGACAATTACGAAACATTGAAATAAAGACAGCTTGTACATCTGTGTGTGTCTTCTTCCCTTTACCAATGACTAGTTGACCAACACAGCGCTACCCAGGAAAACTCTGAATGACAACAAATAATCTCTCCTCTCTCTCTCTCTCTCTCTCTCTCTCTCTCTCTCTCTCTCTCTCTCTCTCTCTCTCTTTCTAGTTGCTTCAATTATATTGGTCATTTACAACATTTTATACTTCTTACCTTCTCACCCACCCCCATTCGTATCAGAGCCACTATCCAACTCAGCAACCTTGAAAACTTTGGCTTAGACACTAATAACTGACTTTTTTATTTCATTTTCCATCCCTTCCCATCCCCACTTCCTATCAGGGCAGAACTTTGACTTAAAGGGCATCAGGAGTGTTACTGTTCATCCTAGTAACCTCAAAAACTATGGATTAAACATTAATATGTCATTTTTTGGTCATTTCTACATGTCATCTTTCCTACTCCCACTCCCTTTGGTGCCAGTGATGTCTTACCCCTTACCATTCTTTTCTAGATAGTAAGTCATATGTACTTTACCAAAATAAGGTATAATGAACCGGTAGAAATTTAGTCACTAAGTCTATGGGCAGAAACAGCCCTGCTTCATGGAAGCTTTCCCACCCCCAACCCCTTTGGTGCTAGTGATGCCTTACCCCCACAGAATTCTTTTCTTGATAGTAAGCCATATGTATACAAAGTCTGGTTTAAATTGCTCAGTGTGTTTCCGTTATGCCGGAACATACATTCACACACACATACATACATACATCTTTATGTATATAGTTTACAGTAAAAGACATCCATATATATATATATATATATATATATATATATATATATATATATATATATATATATATATATAGATTATATATATATAGTATATATATATAGATATATATACATGTGTGTGTATACATATATGTATGTATATATATATATATATATATATATATATATATATATAGTATTATATATATATAATATATATGTATATAATATAAATATATATAATATATAATATATATATAATATAAATTAATATGTATATATACATCAAGCTACAAATGTCCTTTAATATCTAATTCGCTCTACTCGGAATCTATATTTTATATTTCATTTGTAGCTCGATGTATGTATATGAATCACGGTAATGTGATATGACTACATAATAATATATATATATATATATATATATATATATATATATATGTATCGTATGTATGTATGTATGTTATAATATACATATACATTCATTTTATATAATATACTATATATATATATTATTATATCTCATAAATAAGTATATAATCTATATATACTATATAGATATATGTATATAGATATATATATATATATATATATATATATATATATATATATATATATACATTACAAAGCCACAATGAAATCTCTTTCGTGTTATTTTAACACATATTTCACACCAACTGCCAAGTTCCTCTTACATACAGCCACCATTAAATCTCTTTCGTGGTTTATTTTTACCCATTTTCACACCAACTGCCAAGTTCCTCTTACATACATTAAGAAAAAGTATATAAATAACAGCACTAGCCAATCTCAGCTCCTGATAACACTAACCCCTAAGATACTCTGCAAAAGCTCATTTTTTATATGAAATTAAAAATTTTCACTTCTCTTCCATGATTGGATTCATTTAATTCAAAGATTTCCTCTTTTCTTTCTTTCTTTGGCCACCAGGAGGGGAGACGCCAGCTGCAATTCACTCCGGTACCACATACAGAGGGATTCCTTCAGTTTACCTTGCGTGGATAACGTGTGCTTTATTACATTTGGCTCATATTTGCAGCCTCTTCAGACTTCCTCAGGTAAGAAACAGTGAGGAGAGCGACGGATACTGGCAGAGATAGGATTATTAAGCAGGACTATTTATACAGGAATGTTTATATTGCGATAAGCATGAGTGGATTGCATATATATGTATATATTCTTGTCGAAGTGAATGGTATTATGTGCAGAGACTATTTTTTTTATCTAGAATTTGAAACAACCTACATTTCTGTTTTTTTTCAGGTAAGCTTCTCAGGAATAAGGAAAAACTATTCATGTTTCTCTCCATTTACTTATTAAAGCCGACGATCCTATCAACAGCATCCTCAGGACTGAAATGCAAATTATAGTTATTACAGCATGCAAACTCCAGAGCTAATTCTTAAATGTAAAATATAACGTCACTGGAGTGATGAATTTCTCTTGGGCAATGGGTCTCATGCTCTCACTCATAGTCTATTAGGCAGCATTGGCATTTCTGGAGCAACAGATGGCATGAGCGAGGGTGTGATATACATTTCTGGCTAATAGTTTTGACTAGTTCCACAGCTGGTATTTTCAGATTTTCACAGATGTCCTTGAGGAAGGAAAGATGAAGTCTGTGTTCCTTTGTTTGTTTAATACTGGCCATTGTTGATTTATGCTTAGAGCTTCTGTTATTTGCAATCTGTGGAACTGGGCTTCTCAATGCACGATCTTTGTGTTATCTAATAATTCTTCTAATGTTGGTATCCACTCCTGGGCATCTACATAATGATGGAATATTGCCCCTTGGTTTTGGTGAGCCTGCAATCGTTGTCGTAGAGTAGCAGGACTGCTGATCTTGTTCAGTATTTTGGCCAACTATTTCATACATTGCAGAATTAATTTGGGCACAATGAGTTGCCAGTCTTATGGGTCTTGACAGTGCTGTAACAATACCCTGGCCCGTAGTCTCCGATGACCGTAGGTGCAGCTCCAAAGACTATCCAGACATCATCGTCAGAAAAGTTTTTAAGCTCACCGCCTACATTATCGTGAAACAAGAAAAATGTGACACTAAAATGGATAGCGTCCTTTGTGATCTTGTAAAATTCCTGCCCTTGACCAGAGATCCTCCCAAAAGCCCGAAGAAACTTGAATACAATAATTAAGTAAAAAATTCTGATAATAGTTTTGTGGAACTGCCTATGATCATTGGAGACTACAGGCCAGGGTATTGTTACAGCACCATCAAGAACCACAAGGCCAACAACCTATTATGCCCTATAGTTGCCCAAGTTAATTTTTCAATGTATGAAATAGTTGCCCAACATACTGAATAATATCATCAGTCCTTACCTTCCTAAGTGGTACTCAGAGGTTTCCCTGGTAGTTTATCACCATTTTCAATACTACATCTCCGAGCTCAACCATATCATCACTAGACATAGAAAGTCTATTCATGAACGTACCGGTTAATGAAACCATCGGTATTACTTTAAGGGGAGTCTATTACCCAGATGTCATGCCACTTGACATACCAGAAGATGTCCAAAGTGCACCAAGGAAGCCCCTTCCTCTCACATAGGGGTGACCTCTTTCGACAGGTAAATGGTTTCACTATTGGATTCCCCATTGTCTTCCTATTTGCCAATATTTACATGGCAGAAGAAGACAAGGAAAGAACCTTCAATTCCCATCCAAAACTGAAGAAATATGCCTGTAATATCGACAATATATTTATTGCCATCAACTCTAACAAAGAAGCCATCAGCCTACACTACACTACACTTCGAAGAGAAACTCGAGCCTAAACTACACTAGTGACTATGGTGTCGATGGCCGCCCTCCCTTCTTGGATGTAAATATGGAAAGGAAAGGGGACAGGTACAATACTACTGTGTACTGTGTACCAAAAGACAACTAAGTGGGTCGGTGCGTTAATGCCGGTGGGAGGGGCCCTGACACTTACAAACGTTCTGTGGTAGAATCATACACGAGACATGCAATGACCCACTGTTCCTCAAGGCAGCTAATCATGTGGGGCATGAACATGTTAGGCTTTTAACTAATAATAGTTACAACAACAACTTAATGGAAAGTTGCAAACAAGAACAGTTGGAGATGGATACCAGCACCCCAGTGACAACATCTACTCACCAGGAAACATTAAGTTATACCAGAGGACAGCATATCATAACCAGTTTGAGGATGAGGTCAAGACCATGAAAAGGATAATTGCCAACAGTGCCGCACCTATAGATCATAATGAGTTTCCTGATACGATTCTGCTGCCACCTGAATCATGTCAGCAGCCTCGTAATGCAAAATACCACCACTCCCCTTGGAGAGATGTGGGAGTTGACTAACATGGTATAAAAATTTAAATATACCAAGGGAACCTGTCGAGCCCTCAGCAAATGCTATATAGGTTGCACCACTACTACTCTACAATGACAACCACAAGCTCCCAAAACCAAGGGGCAATTTTCCAATATTATGTTGACCCCCACAACTGGAAACCAACAACAGAAGAATTATCAGAAGACATGGAGATCGTGCATAGTGAAGCCCAGTTCCAGATTACAAATAGCAGAAACAATAAGTATAAGTAAAAACCGGCCTGCATTAAACAGCAAAGGAACACGGACTTCACACTTCCTTCCTCAAAGAAACCACAAGGCATCCGAGAAAATCTGAAAGGAGAAGCAAGCAACAGAATGCTACTGAATATCACAGAAAATAGCAACAAAGGAGCAGATTAAAACTGTCAGCCAGAGATGGAAATCACTCCCTCACTCGCACACTCTGTTGCTCACTGGAACATAAAGCATGTCCCATAGAACACCAGAAATGCCCTTCTCACGGAGGCACGAGCAACGGAACAT
>NC_087217.1:41040580-41065580 GCF_015104395.2 Macrobrachium nipponense | reverse complement strand
TAGAATTAATTGTCTTACTATTGTAATTTATTGATTTCTCATCCTTGTCAATTTTTCAGCCTGATGATGAGATTTATACCTCGAAAGCTCGTATAATAAAGAATGTTCTTCCTGGTCTTGGCAATATTATTTATCATTAAGTTAAGAATTCCGAATAGTTGCCCAATTACTGAGACTATATATATATGTGTGTATATAAAATATATATATATATATATATATATATATATATATATATATAGAGAGAGAGAGAGAGAGAGAGAGAGAGAGACGAGAGAGAGAGAGGAGGAGAGGAGAGAGAGAGAGAATTCCGTCCACTTTGTGATAATATGAAGGTAACTGACATATGTCACCTTCCCAAGTTAAATGGATACAACTCATACATCGTAGGCTTCTGTCACTTAACCTTCTGATATCTGATTATGCATAATCAGGAAAATTATATTCTTTTTAATTAACATTTGTGATTTGAATTCTTCTGATTTTAAGAACTACATCTACAAAACTTTTACTCTTATTCATTTCATAATCGAAATTCAAAACAAATCTTATCATTACAGAACTCATCACGATGCCATCAGAAGGGGCCAGCCGTTACTTAAGGGGTCGTCACTCTCCATCTTGCCCATGACCGACGGCCATCTTGTTTCTGCAAACGCCAGGACTAAATAACTGATTTTTTCTCGAGCTCAAAAACATTTTCTTCGGGAACATGGTTCGAGTTCCGTGTTGTGCTGTTTAAACCCTCATTTTGTGGTCCTGGAGGCATCCAAGTGGTGGACCATCTGTGATCATATTATTTAATGTACTACAGCATAGGTGACATAGCTACGTAGTGACGCAGTCTCTTCGGATGAAGAGAAAAGCCCCATTTATTCATAAAACAATTTTCTTGAAGATAGGAAAACCTCTCTGCGAGTCTATGAAGGACCATATCCCCTTATGCGGGCCGGCCATGGATATTTTCTGCTGTCCCTCCTGAGAAATCTCGCAGAGGAAAGGTTTCCATTCAGAAAAGAGAAGAGAAGTGAGATGAAAATCCCTTATGAAAAACATGATGGAATCAGCGAGCATTTTCCTCCCTTTTTCACACTGAAGCAGACTCGTGAATCAGTTGCATTGTAAGTCTAAGGAAACTCCTCCACACACTGAGTAGCTCTCCCTTTTTAGATGCTAAATTTCTATTCCTCTTTAACTATGACTTCCTGAAGATATTTGAGCATCTACTAAAATATCGGTACGGAACATTTTAATGTTAATATGAAAGAACCATCGGGCATGGACTGTCGAAACCTTGCAACCACCTGTAAACAGAATTGCTAACAGTTAAGAACTACTTACTATGGATACTATGCATTGTTCCTATATAAGAATCTGAATAACAAAATGAAGTGAAAAATACTATAATAGGCCTTTAGGCATTTCATAGGTAGTCGACTCTTTTTACATCATCCACCTCACACGCATTTTCAAGGAATCTGTTTATGTCTTGGTCATTGGCTCATTTAGACACTTATCTCACTTGTCTGTGATTAGATGAGGTGTTATTCATTTTGTTTTTCATTTATATAATATAATATAATATAATGCAGTTAATGACAACTATCTAACCATTTATCCTCTCTCGCTCATATTATATTATATATATATATATATATATATATATATATATATATATGTATGTATATATATATATATATATATATATATATATATATATATATATATATATATGTATATGTATATATATAGTATATGTATATATATATATTATATATATATATATATATATATATGGATATATGTATATATGTATATGTATATATACATATATATATATATATAAATTTTATCACATCACCGTGATTCATATACAAGCATTAAGCTGTAAATGTCGTTTGATATCCAATTCACTCTACCTGGGAAATATTATATTTTCATGTATGTTTGCCGAAGGGGGATTTTTAGTTGATATGAAGTACGTCGTCTCGTGGCGGGCCCGAACCACGGAACGTAAGAGCTCTCTTGATGACCGTGTGGGTTAAGAGCGCCAACTTTACGTCATGAGTTCGTGTTCCTCCGTTTTTGCCCCCATAAAACAACGAACATCTTATAAACTAAGAATAAATCCCCTTCGGTTAACATATATGAAAATATAATTATTTCCGAGATAGACCGATTTGGAAATTAAATGACATTTGTAGCTTAATACCTATATATATATATATATATATATATATATATATATATATATATATATATATATATATACATATACATATATATATATATATATATATATATATATATATATATATATGCGCACACATAAATTACTACTCAGACTACCCATTTCGTTAAAGGAAAGTAATTTACGTAGTTAATGCTGTCTGCAGTATTCGGTAGAAACAACATCCTGCTATCTTGTGGAGTCCTTTCCAACCTTCTCGCTCCCAATTCGCTTACTTGTTCAGCTCATTTGGAACCAAACCAACCTCATAAAAGGTCTCTAACATGGAGAAGACTGGAGAAACTGGGAAGTGTAAGAGACTAACGTGAAAAGAAATAAAAAGGAAAGAAAGTGCTCAGATCTTGCTGATGGTCAAGAATTGGAAAGAATAGTCATGAACTGCATTAACTGACTTCAGTCAATGATAGCGTTATCTCAGTCCAGCTGAGAATATTACTGAAATAGTAAGAGGTAATTCTCGATGTAAATAAGCAAAACAACAAGAACAAGCACTTTTTTCGACTAATTCTTATCCCATTGCATTTGGGAAACAAATTTACTTTCGACAAAACGACCTATGTATTACTACACCAACGGCCGTCAAAGCTGAAATTTCAGTCAGCGTTATCACTGAGTAAATGAAATTTTCACAAAAGCAGTCGATTCATTGTCAAGTGGAATGCTGTCGGAATAGCAAATTAATTTCTGAAATGACATGTATTCCGAATAACATTAAAGAAATTTTGCTACCGCTTCGGAAAACTGGCATGATTTTAATTTATCACACACACACTGGCTATAATAATGGCTATAATAAACATGTATTTCTCATCATTCCTAGTTATTTAAAATAGACTGGTCAGTTATATGTAGGTCCAATAATTAATCTATGTAACAGATGCTATCGTAAGTTACTGGTTCCTTTGGTGGTTAACACATTTTTAGGCTATTTCATTTTAGTTTCCCCTCAATCTCAACATTTTAAACTTAGCTGCCTCTGGCAGTTATATTAAACAAAACAAGATCAACATTTCAGAACAGCTGTCTTGTAGTACAATGGCTGCCTTTCAGTGCGTGGAGAAGTTCCGAGAGACTTATTTTTTTTTTATTCTTAGTTTTGTCCTTGGGAAAGAAACGTAACCAAGGGCGTCGCATCGGTTAGGTTAATAGGAGAGGATTACATACGTACATTCATATGTATGTATGTATGTATGTATGTATGTGAACACTAACAGAGATACATGCATATTTGTATAAATATATATAGTTTGTATATCGAGTTTATATATCTAGACTTAAGACGTAATGATAACAATGATAGCAGACATGTAACTAGTATAATTGTAATCCATGTTGAAATGATGTATCATGGGTTCAAATGGCTGTTCTCCCATTACTTATAGCAGAGGTATTCAGTTATTTGAAGCGGTGAGGGGCCTTCGAAAGGCTTTGTGCGAGACGATGTCGCTGTCTGTTGTTTCAAGTTGTTTTGATTGTGTTCCTCAGGCACGCCTTCCCTCTCCCTCTAGGTGGAATAGATGTTCATATAAGCAAGAATGTTCTTTTTCATTTCTCATTATCTTCACTGGACAATATGGCTTACTGTCTGGAAGCACCATAACTACAGTGGCATTATGCAAAGACAAACTGACCTGGCTGGTGATGGGAAAGGAGACAGGGGAGAAGAGCGTTCGCAATGCTGGACAGCCGAAGCAGGATTTTTCATTCGAGTCTTCGGAAAACTTTGTTTGATCCATTTTTTCTTTTAATTGAATTATACAGACGGCCATACTCCTGAATAATTTCTGCCTCTCTCTCTCTCTCTCTCTAATAATTTGCTCGCTCTCTCTCTCTCTCTCTCTCTCTCTCTCTCTCTCTCTCTCTCTCTCTCTCTCTCTCTCTCTCTCTTCACACCAAACGTTCCAGTGGAAGTGATATATTTATAATTTAATCACGAGAAAGTTGATGGAGAAGTTCTTCCAAAATGAAAACCTCCACTTCCGATCGCCATCACAAAAGCAAAAGCTTCATTTCCTGGGACCATTTTCTCTTTCTCTGCCTCGTCATTAAAGTTCCGGACATCTCTTGCGGTTAAATGTTGCTCAATTATGTCTATCGTGCACTGGGAAGACATTGGTTGGTTGTAAGTGTTTCTTCTGTGCTTTTCAGTCTGCGTGAATGTCAGTTCGTCGTTCATCTTCCTCGCCTTTAATGTTGATGAGATCGTTGTATCAAACGCAAAATGTCACATTTTCCAAGAGTTCTCTCTTTGATTCAATGGGCATCGTATATAAACAGATTCATTCTTGGGGTTTGTTCGGCTGACCTGTTCCTCTGACTATCCAGTAACCTACTGATATTTCTATAACAGGAAAAGAGTAAAAACTGTGAGCTAACATTTAAGCTAAAATGACTAAGGTACATGCAATTATTTTGTCATTATTTTTACTTGATACTAAGAAAATCAAATAAATAGAGTTATAGGCTTTTGGTCGGTTGAAAAGTTTTACCGTTTTGAAAAAAAACTCCTGCCCTTTTGTATTAAATTGCAATAATCAAAAAATGTCTGATATAGGAAGTATCTTCTGATTAGTCTCGTAGATGAAAAATAAGCACTCGAAATTCCGCATGTTTTCATTTGAACAGATAAATCTATTAATCATTTAGCAAAAGACTGGAATTCTCTTTGAATGGCCATAAAATATATACAATAAATGAAACTGTGTTTGTTTTTACATGACATTAAAATACTGTCTGACAGTATGTTAACCTCTGTTGATCGTCCGATGCAGCTTAAGGTATACATACTATAACTAGCGAAATCAACAAGAAATTGAGAAGTAACCTTCAATTATTTTTCCGCGGTCCCACTTGACTCGTGTCTGTGCTCAGCTTAAATTCTACATGAAAACAGAGACGACTTATCATTCAAATTCGAAGAAATATTTGGACGCAGTGGCATCGCTGAGGCATCTACAATAGTGCAATAATGCAACGTTTATTGAATAAACTGTATGGCACAAATACAGATGCTAGTACTAGGAAGGAAATGCTGGAAAACCATTCAAGATGATATGTTACAAACATGAGACTAGGAATGAACATTCACGTCCGAGCACCGTAAATTTAGCGATGAGTTGAGTCGAAATCCAAGATCATGATGGATGCTTAAGTTTCAAAACTAATTTTTACATTCGTCTCCTAAGATTGCTGATGTATTACATTGATAAAGTTGTATATTTTTTTGTTTTTTACACCAAACTAGATTCTGCCAACAATCATTCTTCTAGAGGCCTCTTCTTGATACGACTGCTTTTTTACGTGTAAGCAGACAATTCATACATTTACCAATCAAATGGCTCCTACATTTGGTCACAGCACCTTTGAAAAAAAGAGTGACTTCCGTTCCAAAATGACACGATATATTCTCTCGCTTCTTGTCGTGTTAATGAAAATAACATGCCTGAAATTTAGTCTGGAAAACTCTGAACAAGTAAAGCAGTTTTCCTTGAATCTTACGCTTTATACAATTCTTCTTGATGAGCATATTATTCAGGTTGATGGCCAAACGTGTCATTACATCTTTATAATAAGTAAATGTTAAGTGGAAGTTCATTTTTCACAGTGAATAGACTTGTACCATAACGTTTGGCTAGTAAGATATGCACGAACCCATGGATAACTCCATGTATATGCAAAACAAAACCAGCTTATGACGATTGTTTCCAGACAGAATATGCCCTGCCAATTGTATTCTCCCGTAGTTCCAGACATATATAAGCGAATTATTATTATTATTTGTTTAAGCAGCCATTTCCGACTAAGTCCAATCGGCTGATATATAAGCGAAGAGAACTGAGTAACGCAAGCTGAAACATTGTTATCTGCCTCTATTCTTTTATTATACGACATGTTCTCAGATGCTGGAAATTGGCTGAAATGGACAGAAGGATAAGTCAGCGAGCGTATCCTCCATCCTATCTTGTTCGTACTGTAAGGTATTAGTGCACCCACAAGTGTTCAGGATTCACCTGTTTTTTTATATGCAAGGCGGCCGGCGATGTAGCTATGGGTGGTCCATATATACGTGTGCAAACTAAGCCCCAATGTCAGGTGATGCCCGTGACGTGTAAGCATGTGCCTGGAGGAAGCTCCCTTATTGACTGCTACTGGACTTGGTTGAATCTGGCTCCAGCAACAATCAGCAAATCTCAGCACTTACCGGGATCCCCACCAAGAGGAGGCAAAACAAAACAACGAATTTGCAATACATCACAACGGCATTATACATTGTAAAATTGACTGTTGTTTCCATAGTTGAATATTCAACTGTCCACATGCATACTAGACGATGCTTATTATTTATAACATGACAGGTATCATATAATCCGTTGGAATCCATTTAGTCCTGACCCTAATGTACAGACTCGTATGCATTTGTTTGTGCCCTAAATTTTTCAATTGCTGTGAGTAGTATGACCCTTGACTTTTATTTCTAATTCGGTCAGACATCTGGCTAGTTGGGCATAACTCCAGTGCAAGCCCATTTAAATATGGTATCTGTTAGTCATACTAAAAAAAATAACTTTTTTAGATAATGGGCTACAGAAGTAAATTATGGGGATTTTCAACGGTGAGGAATCCATTTCTGACCTTAGTTTTAGAGTTTGAGATGTCATTAACCCACAAACCCGAGACAGTAACTACTGGCCAACGCAATTTCTCAACCCATTCTAAAAGTCTTCATGTATAAGTATTGACCCTTTTAGGGTGTGATTTGTGTGTAAAAGTGTATTAGTGTATGTGGAATCTTTAAATATACATATTTTTTATCACCTATTTTGTTGCGCTGTATGGCCATTGGGCTTCGGAGCTTGGCTTTGTGCAGTAAATTTCATAAATCAGTCTAGAATACATGGATTTTAATTTTGGAATTACTATGACAGTTTGAAAGATATTTGGGGTTTGTCAATGACGGGTAATATCATCTATATTGAATTTTGAAGACTTTTAAAACAGAATGTTGATTCACAACTACAAATGAAGCATTGACAAGAGAAATTCACCTACTACGTTTTTATGAGTTTAATATAATGAAATGCCTTATATTTGGAGTGAGGAAGACACTTCATGCAATCAGTAATGTAATATCCACAAACTTTTTCCCAAATTATAATACAAGGTTAACTGAACTCCAAATGAAACTTTTTTACATGACATATCATGGTGCAAAGAAAATGGCAGGTAATACCTTGTCACCTGGAAGTGTCCTTAGGAATTTCATCGGTAAGAGATGGCCGCTTTGTCTTTCCCACCAACACTTTCCTGGCTCACGTTCATTGGTTGTGCTTGAGTGCATTCCATAACACAAAGAACCCATGGTATAAGTGCCCATGAATAGTACTTGATGTTGGACGCAGCATTTCCAGTCCTTTAAATGCTGGTGACAAATAGATCTCATGACGTAGCTCATCAAAAGTTGATGCTGCCGTCTTTGATGTTACCCCTGGCCATGCTCGTACTAAGAATATTTCAGCCATATGCAGATCCTCATCAGACAATACATCAGTCTCTGCAAAGTTCGCCAGTAGTTGGGTAGGACTACTCGCTAATGCTGCATGTTTGGTACCAACTTGGCTCATGGAGTCATCACCAGTGATCACATGAGCCTTCAATAATGAAAGACATGGTGGCCTACCAAGTTTTGGGGAACTGATGTGAAGTGGGATCATACGTCTTCTATCACCAGTCCTAAACTGAACCCACAGTTCTTGGAGGCCATTGTCAATGAAGTGATGCACATAACGCCGAATTAGAACAACACTGTCTGTGTCATATGAAATTATCACAGCAAGTTGACACCCTCTACTGACACTCCATTCAATGAGTGGGATGATGCGGCAGTCAGCCTCTTCTTGCCAATTAGACAGCTTTGGAATATCGTAAACATTACTGTTCTTTACCAGTTTAGCTAAAATCACTTCATCATCTCTTACCATACCACTGATTACCACATGTTGCATGTCTCGTGACACCATCTTACTAACTATTGCTGTTGCTCCTTATTCTTTCCAGAGGCCCAAAACTTGTCTACTCGCTTAGGAATCGGCACTTCCTCACTAATATTGATCAAATCAATTGATTTACCTCCTCTTCTGATACGCTCACCTTCCTTGATGGAAAGTTCATTATAGCTGTCATAAATTGTGTGAATGAGCTCTGAGTCGCAGGCCTTTTTTTTCGTAGATGTCATGAGAGTATGAATAATTTCACCAATGCTTGTGAAATGTGAAAGATCCCTGTACTGGTGAATCTTAGACATAAAATCCAGTAGAACATGGGTCTTCATTGTGACTGTCAGGTGAACTGATTGTAGTGCTCTGTTGTCAGGTGTTGCTGAAGTTCAGCCACAAGCTGGGATTTGCCTGTTTTTGTGGTGAAGTCGCCATTAAACAAAGGAGAGACGGGGAGGAGGTCATACTTCATAAACTCTGAAACTGACATACCCCTCTCTTTGACAATTTCCATAGTCCTATGTGCATGTGCAGTTTCCTTAGTCACAACAGCAGTTTTGGGAGTTGTGACCAAGCTTTGGACACTGGCATTTGAGTGGAGATGAGGTAGATTGACTTTAGAAATTGTGTCTGATATTGTTTCTGACCAATTTTCAAAGCACTGAGGAATTGTTCCTGTACCATGGGATTAACAATCTCTTTGGTGACTGTTGTGCAATGGAACAACCTTGACATCATAGGGGTTCTTTCTTTGAAGAACGAAGTCCAGTAACTTTGATACATTGATATCAAACTCCATCCATTTATGACCATGTATCTCATGATGGACACCACTTGCCTCTAAATGTGTCATGACCCCTAGGGGCATTTGTGAGAGAATTAAGGAGGTTAGAGATTCCTGTAATTTCATGAAAGAGAAGCTCAAACTCGGCCACTATGGATGCATCACCTGAACTACCGACAATGACATGCCCACCTGGGCCTTTCTCAGATCTATTAATGGACTGCTCAGCTTCATATCAGGTGCGACTGCACAAAACTTGCCACTCGCCTTGTCCTTGACCACAAACTTTCCCATCATGAAGTGTTGGAATAACAGGGGCTGTTCTACTTCAAGAACCTCGATCCTTTCAAAAGCTCTCAATATCTTCATCGATGATCTGATTGCAGCAGTATGTAGTAACCAGTTCCCATCACGGTCAGCAGTAATTTGTAGTTTTGTGACATGTACATATATATATATATATATATATATATATATATATATATATATATATAGATATATATATATATATATATATATCTATATATACATAGTATAGATATAGATATATATATATATATATATATATATATATATATATATATATATATATATCATATATAGTATATATATATATATATATATATATAGATATATATATATATATCTATATCTATATAGATATATATATATGTATATATATATATATATATATATATATAATCTATATCTATATAGATATAGATATATATATATATATATATATATATATATATATATATATATGTATATATATATATATATATATATATATATATATAGTATATATATATATATATATATATATATATATATATATATATAGATAGATAGATAGATAGATAGATAGATAGATAAATATATATATACATATATAGATATATATATATCATATATATATATATATATATATATAGTATATATATATATATATATATATATATATATATATATATACATTACTATGAGATTCAGGGTCTCTGTAACACGGTTTTTTGGACTTTGCTCCTTGTCAAAGCATCGGATGTAGCTGAAAGTTGACATATGTATATTTTACAACCACACACAAATTTTGTCAGCATTATCAATAACCTAAACCCGATAGTTTTGAATTTTTATAGAGTAAAAATGAGCCGACGCCATGGCCAATGATTACGAGCCAAGAGTCGAAAAATATTCATTAGTAAGAGGTAAACAAACAACCTTTGACTAAATGTTGCCCCGCCCATCCAACAGACAGAAATTCCATCGGCTCTGAAACCCAAAGACTTTATGAATGGCGGAACGATACATAGATGTGGGTGGGGTATCAGTGCTAGCGTAGTAATACTACTGTAGCAGTAGTGCCGCAACAGTATAGCAGTAATATACATGAATTAAACGTTTAGACCAAACTGCTGGGATCCTTGAGGATCATTTAGCACTTCTTACAACTACTCGAGAAATTAGTTTTTTATAGCCAGAAGTTAAATTTTCTAATCCAACAATGCCCATGGTATCCCCTCAGTGTTACCCTGAATTATAACGAGGCGAAAGTGGGTGGAGCTCATGAAGTCACCATTCTGATGATAATTATTGGTGAAGGTTTAAAGCCAATATACGGTACCGGCTATTTTTTTCAGTAAATAGGTAGATAGCCAATAAATCAAAATTGCTTGACATTGGATATAGCAGTTATCAAATCAAGCTTGTCTACTATGTTTTTGGTAATTACCAACTATTCCCTACATCTTGTCAATCTGATTGCGACCTATAAAGTAGACTGTAATTTCTTTGGAAACTTATTTTGGGAGTTAGACTAATATAATCGAAGTGTTTTTGTATTTATTAACATATTTTGTTGGTTTGTTCATTATGACAATTATCAGTGTAGAGGTTCCAGAGTTCATAAAGGTGTACTGCTTTGCTTGTATTTAAATTTGTATGTCATTGTTGCCAGAGGTTTAGCCTTCGTTACGTATAGCCAATCATCCATCGAGAAAGAGGGAAGAAATGATGTCATAAGTTACGTAACGAGTGCGTTCGAAACCTTTTCTCTGAGTAAGTTGGCCTGTCTTCAAAAAAGGTTACTTTTACATTGTAAGTACCAAATTTATTCAACCTACGTAGTGCAGAATACACTCAAAATTTATGTGTTGATATAATATGTATTCTGAATAAGCGTTATATTTATGAAATGCATAGATAAAAAGTTATTGCGAAAAAACCGAGTTACAGAGGCCCTGAATCTCATAGTAGGTCCTGGACAAATTAAGGTGAGCAGCCATTCGACACTCTGACAGTGTTTCAGTTACACGCATTTAGCTGCAAATGTCCCTTAATATCTAAAACGCTCTGTGATTTGTAAGGTCAGAACCAATATCAACTTATACCTCACTTATTGGCCATATTGGTAAAGACATCACTGAAGTCCTGATTTCTACAATGTGCGCTGGTTAGAATACACAAGAGGACGAAATTACTATCAACTAAAAAATTCCCCTTTGGTTAACATATATGAAAATATATGAATTGCGAGGTAGAGTGAATTGGATATTAAAGGACATTTGTAGCTTAAAGCATGTACATGAATCATGGTGATGTGACAAAGTCCATATATATAAATAAATAAAGTATATATATATATAATATATATATATATATATATATATATATATATATATATATATATATATATATATATATACATACATATATAAATTAGGTCCTGGACTAATTAAGGTGAGCAGCCATTCGACACTCTTACATAGATGATGCTACTGTGTTGCACTACAGTACTAGGTTGCATGAATTTTTTTACTGAATTTATATCTCATTTATATGTCCAGGTAGACAAATTATTTAGCAAAAAATTACTAAGTTGCAGAACAATAATGGACATTGGTAACAATCGTAACATTGAAATATAGAACAGCTATATAATTTGTCTACCTGTACATATAAATGAGATCTAAATTCAGTCAAAAAATCCATGCAACCTAGTACTGTAGTGCAACACAGTAGCATCATCTATGTAAGAGTGTCGAATGGCTGCTCACCTTAATTAGTCCAGGACCTAATGAATCATGGTGATGTGACAAAAAAGTCATATATATAATATATATATATATATATAATATATATATATATATATATATATATATATGACTTTTTTGTCACATCACCATGATTCATATACAAATGTCCTTTAATATCCAATTCACTCTACCTCGCAATTCATATATTTTCATTTATGTTAACCGAAGGGGAATTTTTTAGTTGATAATAATTTCGTCCTCTTGTGTATTCTAACCAGCGTACATTGGAGTAATCAGGACTTCAGTGATGTCTTTACCGATATGGCCAATAAGTGAGGTATAAGTTGATATTGGTTCTGACCTTACAAATCACAGAGCGTTTTAGATATTAAGGGACATTTGCAGCTTAATGCATATAATTGAAAAACTGTGATATGAAAAACAAACTCATATGGCTATGTACAGCAAATGTACGACTTTGCAACAAGGCAGAGGTGTTTGGATATTGATTCTGATTACAAATGCTCGAGTTCGATCGAGATTAGTAAGGTCACTATCACTATCAACTTATACCTCACTTGTTGGCCGAGTTGGTAAAGACCTCACCAAAGATTGTGCACTGGTTTGAATCCATGAGAGGGCAAAATTATTTTCAACTAAGAAATTCCCTTTCTGTTTATATATATGAAAATATATTAATTCTGAGGTAAAGAGAATTAGATATTAAAAGACATCTGGAGCTTATTGCATGTATATGAATCGTGATGATATAATATAAATTCATAATATGGCTATGTGTGGCAAAAGTACAACTTTGTTAACAATGGCAAAGGTAGGTGGAGTTCGATAATGATTTATAAAGTCGGAATCACTTTCAACTTATGCCTCACTTGTTGGCCGTGTCAGTTAAGACGTCACTTGAGTCCTAATTTTTCCTCTGTAAACAAGTTCCAATCCACGAGAGACGAAATTAAAATGAACTAAAGAATTCCGCTTCGCTTAACATATATGAAAATATATTAATTCCGAGGTAGAGGAAATTGGATTTATTAAAGGATATTTGTAGCTTAATGCATGTATTTGAATCACAGTGATGAGATAAAAATTCATAGTATGGTTACGTGCGGCAAATGTACGACATTCTTAATGACAGGTGTTTGGATAGTGATTCTAATTACAAAAATTAATCTGAGGTAGAACAAATTGGATATTAAAGGATATTTGTGCCTTAATACATGTATTTGAATCACTGTGATGTGATAAAAATTCATAATATGGCTACCAGCGGCAAATGAACGACTTTGTTAACATGGCAGAGGTTTATGCATATTGATTCTAATTACAAATACCTATCAACTTATACCTCACTTGTTGGTCAAGTCGGTAAAGATCTCATTGAAGTCTATGCGCTGGTTGGAATCCACAACACGACAAAATTATTATCAAATAGAAAATTCCCTTTCAGATAGAATGAATTGGATATTAAAGGACATTTGTAACTTAATGCATGTATATGAATACCGGTGTTGTGATAAAATTTCATAATATATGGCAAACATACGACTTTGTTAACATGGCAGGTGAGGATAGATATCTATTCTAATTACAAATACCTGAGTTCAAATGTAATTTGTAAGGTCAGAATCGCTATCAACTTATACCTCACTTGTAGGTTATGTCAGTAAAGAAGTCACTGAAGTCCTGATTTCTCCTCCGTGCGCCGGTTCGAATCGAAGAGTAGACAAAATCATTATCAACTAAAAAATTCCCCTTCAGTTAACATATAAGAAACTATATTAATTCCAAAGTAGAGCGAATTGGATATTAAAGGATATTTGAAGCTTAATAAATGTATTTGAATCACGGTGATATGATAAAAATTTATAAAATGGCTATGTGCGGCAAATATTGCTAACAACTTATACCTCTCTTGTTGTGCTAGTCGGTAAAAAACACACTCAAGTATGTGCGCTGGTTCGAATTCACATAAGGAAAAATTTTCATCAACTAAACAATTCTCTCTCGGTTAACATGTATGAAAATATGTTGATTCCGAGGTAGAGTGAATTGGATATTAAAGGACAATTCAAGATTAATGCATGTATATGAATCACGGTGATGGGATAAAAATTTATGATATGCCTACATGTGCCAAATGTAAGACTTTCTTAACATGGCAGAGGTGGGTAGATTTCGATTCTAATTATAGATACGTAAGTTTCACTGTGATTTGTTAGGTCGGAATCACTATCAACTTATACCTCACTTGTTGGCTAGGTCGGTAAACACATCACTGAAGTCCTGATTTCTCCTCTGTGCAATGGTTCGGATCCAGGAGAACAAGAAATTATTATCAACAAAAAAATTCCCTTTTGGTTAACATATATGAAAATATACCAATTACGAGGTAGAGCGAATTGGATATTAAAGGACATTTATAAGTTAATGCATGTATTTCAATCACGGTGTTATGATAAAAATTCATAATATGGCTAAGTGTGGCAAATGTACAACTTTGTTAACATGGCAGAGGTGTTTGGATATTGATTCTAATTACAAATACCTAAGTTCTACAGTGACTGGTAAGGTCGCTATTCCAAGGTATAGCTAATTGGATATCAAAGGACTTTTGTAGCTTAATGCATGTATTTGAATCATGGTTATGTTATAAAAATTCATAATATGGCTACATGCAGCAAATATACGACTTTGTTAACATGGCAGGGATGTTTGGAATTTGATTCTAATGACAATTACCTGAGCTGGGCTATGATTTGTAAGGTCGATACCGCTATTAACATATACCACACTTTTTGGCCGAGTCAGTAAAGACCTCACTGAAGTCTGTGCGCTGTTTTGAACCCACAAGAGGACAAAATTATTATCAACTAAAACTTTCACTTTCAGCTAAAAAATATGAAAATATATAAAGTCGGAGGTATAGCGAATTGCAAATTAAAGGACATTTGTAGCTTAATGCATGTATATGAATCACGGTGATATGATAAAAATTCATAGTATGGCTATGTGTAACAAAGGTATCGATTCTAATTACAAATATCCGAGTTCGACTGTGATTTGTAAGGTTGGAATAGCTATCAACTTATATACCTCACTTTTTGGTAGTGCCGGTAAAGACGTCACTGAAGTCCTGATTTCTGCTCTCTGAGCTGGTTCGAATCCATGAGAGGACGAAATTATTATCAACTAAAAAATTTCCCTTACGTTAACATATATGAAAATATATTAATTCAGAGGTAGAGCATATTGGATATTAAAGGATATTTGTAGTTTAATGCATGTATCTGAATCACGTTTATGTGATAAAAACTGATAATATAGCTCCATGTGGGAAATGTACGACTTTGTTAACATAGCAGAAGCGTTTGGATATTGATTCTAATTACAAATATTAATTCCGAGGTAGAGCGAATCAGATATTAAAGGACATTTGTAGCTTAATGCATGTATTTGAATCACGGAGATGAGATAAAAATTCATAATATGGGTACGTACGACAAATGTACAACTTTGTTAACAAAGGAGAGGTGTTTGGATGTTGATTCTAATTAAAAGTACCTGATTTCGACTGTAATTTGTAAGGTCGCTATTGCTATCAACTTACACCTCAATTGTTGGCTGAGTTGGTAAAGAACTCACTGAAGTCTGCTTCGAATCCACAAGGACAAAATTATCATCAACAAAACAATTCCCTTTTGGTTAACATATATGAAAATATATAAATTCCGAGGTAGAGTGAATTAGATATTAAATGATATTTGTAGCTTAATGCATGTATATGAATCACAGTGATATGTTAAAATCCATAATATGGCTATATGTGACAAAAGAAAAACTTGGTTAACATGGCAGAGGTGGGTGGATACCAATTCTAATTACAAAAACCTGAGTTCGACTGTGATTTGTAAGGTCAGAATCACTATCAACTCATACCTCATTTGTTGGCCGAACCGGTAAAGAAGTCACTGAAATCCTGATTTCTCCTCTGTGCACTGGTTTGAATCCACGAGAAGACGATATTTTTTTCAACTAAAAAATTCCCCATAGGTTAACATATATGAAAATATATAATTCCTAGGTAGAGCGTATTGAATATTAATCAAAGGACATTTGTAGTGTATTTGAATCACAGTGATGTGATAAAAATTCATAATATTTCTACGTACGGCAAATGTATGACACTGTTAACATGGCAGAATTTTTGGGATATTGAATCTAATTACAAATATTAATTCCACGGTAGATCGAATTGGATATTAAAGGAAATTTGTAGCTATGCATGTAGTATTTGAATGATGGTGATGTGATAAAAATTAATAATTTGGCTAAGTCCTGCAAATGTTTGACTTTATTAACATGGCAGAGATGTTTGGATATTGATTCTAATTGCAAATACATGATTTCGACTGTGATTTGTATGATCACCATCGCTATCAACTTATATGTCACTTGTTGGCGGCAGAGTTGATTAAGGCTTCACTGAAGTCTGTGCGCTAGTTCGAATCCACGAGTACAAAATTATTAAACAACTAAGAAATTCCCCTTTGCTTAACATATATGAAAATATATCAATTAAGTGGTAGAGCAAATTGGATATCAAAAGGACATTTGTCTCTTAATGCACGTATATGAATTACGGCGATGTGATAAAAATTCATAATATGGCTATGTGTAGCAAACATATTATGGCGGGATCACAAGCTTTAAAAAACAAGCGGGAAATAAACCCACCCCCCCCCCCCCCCCCCCCCCCCCCCCCCCCCCACATAAACCTAATCACTCCAGCTGCCAAACCCACCCTCAGTCACACTTTCCTCTTTACACTACAGAATACAAGCAGGACAATTGACCTACACCTACACACAGAAAAAAAACAAACACATGCACTTACCAACCACTCCAGATACTCCGGGCTATGCTGTGCTGTCCACTGGTCAAGGTCACTGAGACACCAACAACTACACGACAAAAACCGAGAACCACAACCGACAACACAACAACAACAACAACCAAGGACCACAACTCAACAACACAACACCCAATTACCACAACTCCCGGAGAACTCAACAAACACACAACACAAGGAACAACACAACCACAACTTAACAAAACAGCAAACAACAAGGAACTCAACCATAACTCAACAACTCAGCAAACAACAAGGAACTCAAACACTACACAAGACCACTGATTAAACAATTACTAACACAAAAAAAAAATCAACACAAAAAAGCAACACACACACCCACTAACAACACCAACAGCAGCCCTATATCCAACAGGAACTCACATACAACTCAACAAAAACCTCATAGCACAACAACTTTTAAGCAACCAATATCAAACCCAACAACAATCAGCAACAAACCAATAACACACTACTTAAATAACTTCAATGCCCTCAACACTTTCCACAGACCACTGCCAACTGATTATCACAGCTTCTGACTAAAGACTGACTAAAAACTGACTCAAAACACAGAACTCCAAACTCCAACAGCAACAACAGACAACCCAGAACCCACCAACAGCCAATTCAGTCGTTAACCATCCAACCACCAATTACACACTCTCTACCTCTCTCTCTCTCACAGACGTTGTCAAATGGAACTCCATAACTCCTCCATATTTCCTCCCCAGTTACATTTGACATCATCTCTTTACACTCACAACACCCACACTAAATAGCCTTCCGCAACACCCACGGATGCTCAGACGCAGGCCCCTGGATCTTGTTTGATGGCCCTCATACACACTCTCAGTTACACCGCCATCAACTTCTCCCAGACCACTTCCACTCAGACTCCCATTACTATCTCCCTCACTACCATCCTCCCAAATCCCATTCACTATCTCATCTTCCCCTTTCAACTCTTGTCCGAATATCTCTCGTAACTCTGCCACCAAATCACTTACCTCATTTACACTCCTGCCAAACTCCCGAAGAGACTCATTCATACTGCCAACTACAGCCTTACCACCTGATTCCCTTCCTGGTGAAACTTCACTAAACCTTGACAATTCAAACCCACACACGCTATATGTATTATTCCTCCCCTCAAAGTCATCCATATTACATGCCTTATCCACCATTTTTACCCTAACACTAACCCTTCTATCATGCAGCTCACGTTTCTCCCTTTCATTCCCTTTCCTTACCTTCTTCCGCTTTCTTCCATACTCAACCAACACCAACTGCCGATCTTCCAGGCCCATTTGCTCACTGACACTCGGCTCACATTTATTCACCCCAAACCACTCACTCATCACATTCTCCTGAACACACTGTCGCATACTAGAGGACCCACCCAACTGAATCCCCTTTTCACTTAGTTTCCCGAATTCCCAGCCTGACTCATCCTCTTTCGCTTACACACACCCGCCACATGACCTTCCCTTCCACATTCAAGACATTTCACATGCTGTTCTTTACACATCCTAGCATAATGCCCATTCTTCCCGCAGTCGCTGCAAATCACGTTCATACGGGTACCCCGACATCCACTAGCTATGTGCCCTGCCTGTCCACACCTATAACATTTAATACCCCTATCTTTCTTACACTTGCTCACTAAATGCCCTGTTTGCCCACACCTGAAATACTCTCCTAATGCCCGCCGACATTCATTCTTCCTGTGTCCTAGCTTACCACATCTATAACACTGCTGCTCTCGCTCACAACTAACTGACCCTACTCTTCCAACACTCGCACTCCTATCTCTTTTAGGGCTAACTACACTCACGTTACTTGCCCTAACGCTCCTATCTACCACTTGCTCTGCCATTCGCCTTGGCCCTTCCAAAACTGCCTCCCTATAGCTTTTAAACTCTGGTACAACCTCAGCTACTTCAGTCCTAACACTAACATTCCTACTCTCTTTCATACACCTATCTAACTTGTAATCTTCTACTATTTCTAAAATATCGTTCCATGTTAACCTTTCATATGTCCATTGCATTTTCTCCTTACGTTTTAGATTTATAAACTCATATATACTCTCTGGTACAGTTGCCAACAACTTTCGCACCAACTCCTTACACTCATTTATCCCTTTGTCCCCAGTCTTTTTCCTGGCTAATGTTTCTAACCTACAGACATTAATCGACAACGACTCACCAACATTCATTCTTGCCTCTTCTAAACCATGCTTTCTCCTATATCTAACGCTACTCTTTATCCTCTTTGCCTGTTCTACAATCCTTGCTTTCACACTCTCATATGGCACATTCCTTACACTCATCATTACTCCATACATACTCAAGAAAAATCCCGTCAAAAAGCTACCTAACTCTCTTGCCCAGACTCTCTTGTTATCCCCATATTTAACCTCACAATACCTCTCATGTTCTTAAAAAAGTCCCGTATGTCCCTTCTACCATATTCCTCGTATTGTGCACATCGGGGTACCTCTCTCATATACACAGCCTTTCGTATTTCCTGCTCACTCTCACTCTCACTTTTGCTACTTCCATTCTGACCCTTCTTTCCCTTTCCAGAATACAGTGAGTCCGCTTCCATACTCATGTCCATACTCCTGACTACGCTCTTCTTACCCTTCTTTCTACCAACATGTTTCCACTCACCACTATCTAAATCACTCTCAGCCCTTTCCCCAATGTATTCAGTCCTAGTCTTATCCTGTCCATCACCCTTACCAACCTTCTTTCCCTTAGTCTTCTTCTTTTCCTCAGCCCCCTTCTTATTCTTGTCCTCAGGTTTATCCTTATCCTGTGTCTTCCCCTTCTTTCCCTTACCTATCACAACCAAATCACCTTCATCACTCGTACTCCCATCCACTCGCACTTTCACTTTCTTTACCACTCCTGGCCCGTCACAAGACCGAGTAGGCCTACCTCCTACAGCTCCCTCTCCCATGAATCCCTTCATCATTTCCTGCACCATCTCTTGCACTGCATTCATCATTACCCCGAATTTTTCATCCATTTTCTCAGCCATTCTCTATTCCACTCCTTTCACCTCTTCTTTCATTTCCACTTTCGCACTCCTTAGCATTCCTCTCATTTCCTCTAACTCGCTCTTCAGCTCCTCACACTCTACCTACCCTCAACCTCTCATTCTCCACTTCCAACCTTTCATTAGCTTCCCTCGCCAACCGTAGCTCCTCCTTCAGCCTCTCTATCTCCTTCAACCCTTCCATCCTCACTTTCTCCACGAATCACACAACTCACTACCCCAATCATCCTGCAGCTGCCGCACCAACAGTCCCTGTTCAGGCGCCAAAAAATAATGTGGCGGGATCACAAGCTTTAAAAAACAAGCGGGTAAATCCCCCCCCCCCCCCCCCCACATAAACCTAATCACTCCAGCTGCCAAACCCACCCTCAGTCACACTTTCCTCTTTACACTACAGAATACAAGCAGGACAATTGACCTACACCTACACAGAAAAAAAAACAAACACATGCACTTACCAACCACTCCAGATACTCCGGGCTATGCTGTGCTGTCCATTGGTCAAGGTCATTGAGACACCACTAACTACACGACAAAAACCAAGAACCACAACCGACAACCCAACAACACAACAACAACAACAACCAAGGACCACAACTCAACAACACAACACCCAAGGACCACAACCCCACAACTCAACAACAAACAAGGAACACAGCCACAACTTAACAACACAGAAAACAACAAGGAACTCAACCACAACTCAATAACTCAGCAAACAACAAGGAACTCAACCACAACACAAGACCACTGATCAAACAATTACTAACACAAAAAGAACAACACAAAAAAGCAACACACACACCCACTAACAACACCAACAACAACCCTCAACCATAACAACTTGCATATAATCCAACAAGAACTCTCATACAACTCAACAAAAAACTCATAGCACAACAACTTTTAAGCAACCATTATCAAACCCAACAACAATCAGCAACAAACCAATAATACACTACTTAAATAACTTCAATGCCCTCAACACTTTCCACAGACCGCTGCCAACACTACTGATTATCACAGCTTCTGACTAAAGACTGACTAAAGACTGACTCAAAACACAGAACTCCAAACTTCAACAGCAACAGCAGAAAACCCAGAACCAACCAACAGCCAATTCAGTCGTTAACCATCCAACCACTAATTACACTCTCTCTCTCTCTCTCTCTCTCTCTCACAGACGTTGTCAATTGGAACTCCATAACTCCTCCATAATATTACTTTGATAACATGGCAGAAGTTGGTGGATATTGGTTCTAATATAAATACATGAGTTGGACTGTGGTTTGTGAGGTCAGAATCGTAACAACTGATGCCTCTCATATTAGCCATGTCTGTATAAATATCACTGAAGTCCTGATTTCTCTTCTGTACAATGGTTTGAATCCACGGGAGGACCAAATTAATATTAACTAAAAAATTCCATTTCGGTTAATATATGTAAAAATATATTAACCCTCTTACGCCGAAGCCCTAAAAATCAAAACCTCTCCCATATGCCAGGCCCGGTTTGGAGTGAGCGCGGAAGCGGAAAAAATAATTTTTTCAAAAAATCATAGCGCGCTTAGTTTTAAAGATTAAGAGTTCATTTTTGGCTCCTTTTTTTGTCATGGCCTGAAGTTTAGTATGCAACTATCAGAAATGAAAAATAATATCATTATCATATGTAAATAATGCGATATATGGTAGCAAAAAAAAAATTCATACATAATTGTATTCAAATCACGCTGTGCAAAAAACGGTCAAAGCTAACGAGTTACTTTTTATCGTTGTATTTTACACTAAATTGCAATCATTTTGATATGTAATACATTGTAAAACAATAAAAGCAACACCGGAAAAATATTATCACAAAATGATGTATGAATTCGGAACGCGTGGACGTAAAAAAATGTTTTTTTCAAAAATTCACTGTAAATCTAAATATTGTTCTAGAGACTTCCAATTTGTTTCAAAATGAAGACAAATAATTGAATATTACGATACTGTAAGAGTTTTAGATTAGAATTGTAGATTTCGACCATTTCGGACGCGTTAAAGTTGACCAAATGTCAAAATGTTTATATATATATTTTTTTATATGCATATATTTCGAAGATGGGAAAGGCTACAACCTTCAATTATTTTTTATTGTATTCTTCATGAATTTGCGCACATTTTTATATATGAAACTCTATTAAACGGCTAATATGAAAAGGAGCAAATATTAGGATAATGCAATGTACGCATTTTGGAGACTTGCAGCCCCGAATCGGCGCGCGGAGGGAAGTAAATATATTTTTCAAAAATTCACCATAAATCACAATATTGTTCTAGAGACTTCAAATTTGTTTCAAAATTAAGATAAATGACTGAATATTACTAGGCCGTAAGAGTTTTAGCTTACACTTGCGTTTTTCAACTATTTCGGTAGAGTCAAATTTGACCGAACGTGGTTTATTTTCTATTTATCGTGATTTATATGCAAATATTTCGAAAAAAGAGAAAAGCTACAACCTTCAATCATTTTTAGTTGTATTCTACATGAAATTGCGCACATTTTCATATATAAAACTTTATGTAACAGCTAATTTTAAATGGTGCAAACATTTCGACAATCGCACAAAAAAAATTCTGATTTTTTCGGAAGAGTTACCGCACGGACGTAAGGAAAATGTTTTTTTTTTCATAAATTCACCATAAATCGAAATATTGTGCTAGAGACTTCCAAGTCGTTGCAAAATGAAGGTAAATGATTGAATATTACTAGAATATAAGAGTTTTAGCTTACAATTGCGTTTTTCGACCATTTCTGTAAAGTCAAAGTTGACCGAAAGTTGAAATTTTTGCACTTAACGTTATTTATATGAAAATATTTCAAAACTGATAAAAGCTACAACCATGGGTTGTTTTTAATTGTATTGTGCATGAAATTGTGCACATTTCCATATATAAAACTTTATGTAACGGCTAATTTAAAATGGTGCAAACATTAGGACAATCGCACGAAAAAATTTATCGGAAGAGTTACCGCGCGAACGTAAGGAAAAGGTTTTTTCATAAATTCACCATAAATCGAAATATTGTGCTAGAGACGTCCAATTTGTTGCAAAATTAAGGCAAATGATTGAATATTACTATAATATAAGAGTTTTAGCTTACAATTGCATTTCTCGACCATTTCGGTAGAGTCAAAGTTGACCAAAGGTTGAAATTTTGGCACTTACCGTTATTTATATGAAAATATTTCAGAACTAATAAAAGCTACAATCATGAGTATTTTTTTGTTGTGTTTTACATGAAATTGCGCACATTTTCATATATAATACTTCATGTAAAGGATAATTTAAAATGGTGCAAAGATTATGTCAAAGTGACGAAATAATTTCCGAGATGTGTCACTGATACTTTTTAGTGCGATAAGAAAGAAATTCGCGCTTGCGCGCCTGCGTAACGATTGTAAACAAAACAACGCCTTGATCCGTGAACTCCCAGCATCCCCCAAGGCGCGTGATTCAAAAGTTTTCGGCTGGTAGGCCTATAAGTATTTTTCTGCGAATTTTTAACAAAACTTTTTTGAGCCGGCGTATGATACGTCCATTCGGCATACGGGAGACATTTTGACTCGGCGTAAGAGGGTTAATTCCAAGGCAGAGCGAATCGGATATTGAAGGACATTCGTAGCTTAATGCATTTATTTGAATCACAGTGATGTGATAAAAATTCAAAATATAGTTAAGTGTGGCAAGGTACGACTTTATTACCATAGCAGAGGTGTTTGGAAGTTGCTTGTAATTACAAATATTAATACCAAGGTAGAGCAAATTGGTTATTAAAGGACATTTATAGTTTAATGCATGTATTTGAATCACGGTTATGTGACAATAATTCATAATATGGCTACTTGTTGCAAGTATATGACTTTGTTAATATAGCATACATGTTTGGATATTGATTCTGATTACAAATACCTGAGTTCGACTATGATTTGTATGGTCGCTATCTTTATCAACTTATACCTCACTTGTTGGATGAGTCGGTAAAGATCTCACTGGTTCGAATCCACGACAGGAAAAAATTATTATCAACTAAAGAATTCCATTTCGGTTAACATATATGAAATATATTTATTCCGAGGTAGACCGAATGGGATATTAAAGGATATCTGTAGCTCAATGCATGGATATGAATCACGATGATATTATATAAATTCGTCATATAGCTATGTGTGGCAAACATACAACTTTGTTAATATAGCAGAGGTGGGTGGATATCGATTCTAAATACAAAAACCTGAGTTCGACTGTGATTTGTAAGGTCGGAATCGCTATCAACTTATACCTCCCTTTAGGTCAATATATATGAAAATATGTTAATTCAGTGGTAGATGGAATTGGATATTAAAGGACATTTGTAGCTTAATGCATGTATTTGAATCACGGTGATGTGATAAAAATTCATAATATGTCTACGTGCAGAAAATGTTCGAATTTGTTAACATGGCAGAGGTGTTTGGATATTGATGCTAATTACAAATACCTGATTTCGACTGTGCTTTGTAAGGTCACTGTCTCTATCCACTTATACCTCACATGTTGGATGAGTAGGTGAGTACCTCACTGAAGTCCATGCACTGGTTCAAATCCACGGACAAAATTATTATCAACTAAAAAAGTAACTTTCCGTTAACACATATGAAAATATATTAATTCCGAGGTAGACCGAATTGGATATTAAGGGACATTTGTTGCTTAATGCACGTACTTATATGAATCACAGTGATGTAATAAAAATTCATTGTATGGCTACCTGAGGCAAACACAACTTTGTTACCATGTCTGAGGTGGGTGGATATCGATTCTAATTACAAATACCTGAGTTCAACTGTGATTTTTAAAGTTGGAATAGCTATCAACTTCTACTTCACTTGTTGGCCGTGCCAGTAAAGACATCACTGAA
>NC_087217.1:40940580-41035580 GCF_015104395.2 Macrobrachium nipponense | reverse complement strand
GATTTGCTTAGCGTGCATGATGTGTTCTAGCACAGGATGTATATGGACCGGTGAGATTCTGAATTTTTTCCATTTTGAATGTTTGGATATTTTAACCTCTTTTACCCAAAATGGCCCCCAGACAGCAAAGCTCCAGTTTATGTTATCTCAGCTGCACGCATTTCAGATATATCCATTTGCCTGTGAAGATTTTCACAGGTTTCATTCTAAACCTGTTGTTAAACTCATTCTGATATTTATCGTTAACCTTCATCATACACTCTTGTGCTACTCTGAGTCATATTACACAAATGCACTCTGTATTTCTCTAACAAATAATTTGGAAGTCTCCCTGGTCCATGGTCATTGAGCGGGACAACACTGGGTCTTGCCTATATACTAAAAAGTAGAGTGTATCCCTAATGGATGCATTGTACCCCATGTTTAAAGCCAATCCAGCAGTAGACAGCATATTCACCCATTGATTAGCATTTCCAAACACTATCTAACAAAGCATTTTCATGCTTGTTCTCTTATGGAATTCCCCCAGGCCATTCACAGATTGTCGATAAGCTCTAATGGGGAAAATGTTTGATTGGCCACTAAAAGGAACACTTCATTTATAAATTGCATGCCTTGATCTGTAATTAGCATTTGTGGACACGTAAACCTGAGTTGACATGAAAAACGAGATACAAGTGTGCCATTTTCCTATTTATTATGCAAGCTATGTACAATCGCGGGTGGAAAAAAACGTTTAATCTGAGACAGTGTCTAAAGCAGACTACCATGACCTATGAATGAGGTCTGGATGTGGATCAAAATCCAATTGCTTTGATAAATTTGACAATGACACAGGCTACAAGCGAGGAGAGAGTAATTAACCAAAAATATATTAGCTTTTGATAGTTACAGCATGATAACTCACATGACTATTTCATATTAGGTGAGCTAGGAAAAGTGCCAGGTTAGCTAGGCACATGTTTTGAAAACACGTGTTTCATTTCCAGCCTGAATTCCATATTGCAGGATTTCTCTCCCTCTCTTGTGCTCGCAGTGATAGGTAGAACTAAGACAATTATGTTTTCACTTATTCCTTTCAATAACGATTCTGCGCAATAAAGGGTAAAAAAAAGGGGTAAAATTCGGCTTACAAAGACTTTGTTAGAATAATAGTAGAAATAGTGTGTAGGAATAACATTAGTAATGTTCAATACCTTGGTGTCATATTATGTTTTATAATGCGGTAGGTCCACCCTTTGTTTATGTCCAAACAGTCACACGAGAAGAAAACCAACATTAATTTTTTTCAAGGTTGGGGAAACTCGCATGAGGGTTAAACCCGTGGTTAAACCAAGACCACAGAGATAGAAGGCCTGTTCGATGTGACGTCATGACGTCGACACTGGCAGTCCGACTCTCTGAGACTGGGGAGCGACTGGGGATTCACTCGACTCCCGAGCTTCCTTTCCTTACATCACTTGGACAAGAGGGTTTTTCATGGTTCCATTGTTTTATTTATGAACTGGAACATAAAACTTATATGGCATCATGGGGTAGCAAGCCATGAAAACATCTTTTGTCCTTTATTGGACGAACTTACTGTGGTAAGCAGATAAACTCGACAATTTTGGTGAGGTTTTGTTTACATTTCTTTCGCCTGACAGCGTAGTCAGTGCTAGCAGCTCGAACTATCCCTTGCTCACGTCACAAAACATCGAACAGGCCTCATATCTCGGTGCTCTTGGTTAAACTGTGAGTTGCCGGCGAGCAAATATTCCCATATTCCCATACTCGATAGCTAAAGGTTACGATTTGCACACGCATCCAGTTCTTGTATGCATGCGTGAAGCACAAACCAGTATTGAAATATCGTTCCTCTCTCTCTCTCTCTCTCTCTCTCTCTCTCTCTCTCTCTCTCTCTCTCTCTCAAGGAGAGCGTTTTATATTCTATCATTACCAGTCTTCACAACTGATACCCCCATTACTGTGTACTCTGAAAGTGCTTCTTAATTTACAATTTTCGTTATATGATATCACTTCCTGCTGTGAGTTAAAGGGTTCTAAGCATGGATTGAAAGTTTTAGAGAGGATACTGGATAAGAGATTAAGAGATATTGTAAAGATCTCGAAACAGCAGTATGGATTCATGAGAGGAAGAGAGACAGTGATTGCCATCTTCATAGTAAGACAGCTATAGGAAAAGAGGCTAGAGGGAAACCAGGAGTTTTATTGTACATTTATAGACCTAGAGAAAGCAAACGATAGAATCCCAAGAAGTGATTTTTTTTTTTTTTTTTTTTTTTTTTTTTTTTTTTTTTTTTTTTTTTTTGAGGAAGGAGGAAAGTCCCTGAAAAGTTGGTTAGGCTGGTCGAGATGATATATCAAAGAACGAGCACAAAAGTAATAACAGCAGTCAGGGAAACAGAAAACTTTGAGGGGTCAGCATTAAGCCCATTTTTGTTTATGCTGGTCATGGATGTGTTGAGTGCAGAGATCAGGAATGAAGTGCTATGGGAGTTGTTGTACACTGATGATCTGGTGATTACTACTGAAGATGAGGAGGACCTACAGAGAAGGGTTGGAGAGTGACAAGAGTCTATAGAGAGGGGCGGCTTAAAGGGGAATGAGAGTAAAACAGAGGTTTTGGAGAGTAGAAGAGACAGAAGAGGCTCGATTATAAAACACACGGAAAAGTTTACATACTTAGGATCTACTTTAAGCCAAGTGGGAGAATATGAGCTGGAGTAGTATGTGATAAGAAAATGCCAATCAAGCTAAAAGTCCAGCTCTATAGCACAGTGTTAATATATGGATTGGAAATGTGGGCTCTGTGAAGATAAGAGGAAGTAAAGCTTGAGAAAACAGAGGAGAATGCTGAGGTTGATTATGGGAATATCACTGCTTGGGAGATTGGAAAATTATAAAATAAGAAGAAGAGCAGGCTTAGTAAAGATTTCAGTGATGATAAGAGAGTCCTGATTGAGATGGTAAGGGCATGTGTTAAGGAGGATGACGAGGAGGGAGTGAAGAGGGCTTGGGAGGAACCTGTTAGAAGATCAAGAGTGAGACAGAGAATTAGATAGTGAGATAAAGTGAAGGAAGATATGGAGAGAAGTTTGGTGGAGGATGATGCCTTTGGTAAAAGGCAGCAGAGAGGGCATCAGGCAACCGACCCCCTGAATGTAGGGATAACGGTGGGAAAGAAGAAGAAACATTAGTAGGTGAAAAAAACCCATTGTCCCTCAACACCTAAGTACTAATCCCCAGGTAGTTGATTTTTCTACCTGGGGATTAGCACCTAGGTGTGACATTTCACACCTTTAAATGAGGTGTTAATTACTTTTCACACCTTTAAATGAGGTGTTAATTACTTTTCACACCTTTTAATGAGGTGTTAATTACTTTTTATACTTTTAGGTGTGAAAATTTACCATAAGGGTGTGAATATAACAAATAGGTGTGAAATTTCACAAGTTCCCATGGTCGAGTCAGCGTCCCGCAAAACTCTATGGGGATGAAAACCCTGATTTCAACCCTGACCCCAAAGGACCTCATACTCTATGGGAGGTAAAAACCCTGACTTCAATACTAACCCCAAGGTCCTCATACTCTATGGGAGGTAAAAACCTTGACTTCAATACTGACCCCAAAGGACCTCATACTCTATGGGAGGTAAAAACCCTGACTTCAATACTGACCCCAAAAGACCTCATACTCTATGGGAGGTACAAACCCTGATTTCAACCCCAACCATAAAGTTCCTCATAGTCTATCTACCAGGTAAAAATTTCAACCCTCAACCCAAATTCCCTCCACTAGCAGCCCCCTGCCCCCGATGATGTCTTAAAAATTGAAGTCACAGATTCCAACATGTCCACCGAATTCACTCCCAAACGCAAATTTTTTAAAGTCAATAGAGTACACTGAAAATTAACTTAACAAAACCCATTTAATCTTAATGATTTATGATGTGTACATAGATGCAAAATATACCATACGTAAGGAGGTTAAATGAAAAATCAGATTATATACAGAATTGTTATTATTTTTGTAACAAAAGTCATACAGAAATACATGGGGAATGGTATATATGAATTAATATTCCATACAAAGTCATACAAGACTACACTGGAAAAGGGGTACAAAAGAATACACAGACATGATATACATTCGTTTAACGAAAATAATACATCATTGAGACACATTACTAGTATATACCACATACATCTTCCCCAGTTTCCCGATCGTGTGTGAAAGATAATTCATCTAATACATCTAAGCTTTTAAATCTTGATAACAAGTTCTTCATATATAAATCTTCCACACATCTTTCAACTAGAAAGGATAAATTCTATTTCATGATGACCACACAAGTGATTTTACCAATTTTTTTCATTTCATCACTGAATGTAGATAACACAGGTAAATACTGATTCAACCAAGTCATGTTAACTCTTCCACTTTGTCCGATACCGGCGGGGAAGATAACATATTTGACATAGTCATACGATGATTTAAATAATTCTTCCTTCAATTTCTTCAATGAAGAAAAAAAGTGGTTTAACCTCATCTGCTTGGTATCCCTGCATGGTCCTCATCTTTGGAATATGCTACACTCTTTTGGGCATATTCATTATCTTCAACAGGGGCACCGATACCATATTGGGTTAATAAAGTAGCTACGGTAGGGAGATCTACTTCATCGTCACATTCCCAAGAGGTAATATTTTCGGGCCTTTTCACAAGGGCTGACCCTTCAACACCGCGATCACGAAGACAGGTGTATGTTGCACCAACTCGAGAATATTGAAAGCCTACAATCTCGGCGTATGGATAACTTCGAACGACGTCTTCAATCACACCGTAATTCCTGCATGTAACACAATTAGTGGCCACTACTAAACAAGTATTTCTCTTTCTGAACCCATTTTCGGACAAGCTCCCGAAAACGACCTTGCATGAGGAGGTTGATGAAGCCATGGTGACAGTGCGCGCCTTAATATTCCAATGGTTCAAGAGTTAATGAGCCACCAAATCCTGCAATCGAACTTTCCCGCCCCTGACACTATGAGCCATTAAAGATACCCCCTTTATCAAAATCACTGATTGAACAAGTTGTATCATGCCACCTGAAGCTATGAATCACGCTAAAGCCCGACCCACTTTCGAACTGTTATCTCAGCCTCGTGATTAAACAAGTTGTATCATGTAAAGGGTTAATCACACGATTAAACAAGTTGTATCATTTTCCCAACATGTTAATAAGGTACCCACGCACCCCCCATTTTCTTTTTCGCATGTCCCACCATCTTCCTACCACTACCACTACCACTACTATCTCTTTTCAATGCATTGAGCCATGCTTCCATTTTTTTTAATAGCTGCATTCCTTAACATCCAATCTTTAACCCCTGCCATCTCAATTAAGTAGTGATAATTGGAAATATTATCAATGTTGGTTTTTTACTCCCTTGAAATTCTCCAACGACTTCTAGAATATTATAACCTGCCAGTGGATGAGCTAAATCCCCTTCTTCATTCCATTCAATTGAGCTAGAATTTTGTAAGTGTTTAACAAAAGCTGTAGCATACGACTTTTGAGGTTCTTTGAATAATATTGGAATAATACCTGGAAATTTTGCATTTACTTTAACATTAAGAGGTATGTGCATGTCATTAACAGTTGTATCCAACTTACCATTACCCTCAAGGTTAGTTTAATTATTATTAACATTATCACAAGCCTCCTTTCTATTCATTAACCTCTCGTATGTAATGGCGGGGATAACATAAAACTCCTTCATTTTTTGTCAATTAAAAACACTCCGTATCAAACTCGGGGCTAAAGGTAGTAACACCGATAAAATAGCGCCCCCTTTACGGCTTTTCAATATATTTTTCTTCTTAGCTACAGACGTTGTTTTCAAGCACACAAGATGAATTTCACGCCTACACTTTCTCAAGTGCTTAATGAATTTCTTATCTTGAGTTAGATTACTGCAAAGAAAATTTCTAAAAATTTCCAATATGGTAGCAACAAAACCACCATTTAAGACTGGAATGATTTTACTTCTTTTGCTGGGTGATAAACATGTGATGAATAAAATAAAGTTTTTATTTTTATGTATTAAAGGTTGTTTACAGTTCATATCCATACAATTTGAGATTCATCGACCCATGAATTGAATTGACTCGGGTAACCTTTCCAATTAACGTAATATTGAGTTTATTATTTTTCTTCCTGCTTCTCAGAATAGGGATATCATATGTTTTTGGTAGAATTGTGGGAATTAATTCTTCACGGTAGAATACCCCCTTTATTTCTTCACCTGTTAAATCTTCCAAGAAGTATATGACAGGATTTTGCGATGTATCCACTTTTCGGATTTAAAAAATTTCAAGAGTATTTTGAATAGTATATCCCCTTCTAAAAACTGCGTTCCGATGCTCATCCGCTATAGGTACAACGTCTCCAACATTCAAGATTGAACTGGTGAGTGGATTAACCAGAGCAGCATTTTTATACATACTTGAGAATTGACGTTCAATGCCCTCTCTAGCGATTAACGCGTGAACTTGTTGAGGGGTGCATTCCTTTCCCAAACTATTATATGGGGTATTGTTATAACTCTGAACAATGTCACGCAAGACATTAATGTATTTTAAGGTATTCTTATGCGTGAGATATCTATATATCCTGCTCTTAATAGTCCTTACGCTATATAATTTTATATGTTTACCCTCTAAATATTCTCTGACGTGTTTGTTATAACATTCCCTGCCCCCATCACTATTCAAACGTGAAATTCCCGAAAATTCTCTAGATTCGATAATCTTCTTTAAAGCACGACGCATAGTGATACTATCCTTCTTTTTCAATGGAATAATTTGTAGATATCTGGAAAACACGTCAATAAATATCAGCAAATATTTAAACCCATTATTGTACCAAGCTAATTTTGACATATCAGCTAAATCACTCGAGGTTTGGGTGATATGATTTTTCTTCTTTGGAATTTTTTTCTCGTGATTTTATGAAGGGTGTAAGACTTTTGCCCACGTAAGAATTCTTTAACATTTTCTCGAGTAATTTTGTTATCCAGATTTTTCGCTACTCTGAATCTTAAAGGGTCTACCCCGTTGAAACTACCAACAACAAGAAGTTTTAACTGTTTTTATCCATATTGGTAAGCTATTTGAAATTCCGTTTCACGCAGAATATTAGTTCGAAGCTGTAACAGGTCAGGTGTTGACAGGGCAAAGTCTACTAACAAATAACCGTACCTGTTACGCGATAGAGCCTTTTTATATCCAAAAATGCTGACACTTTTTGACGACCGATTAACTGTCGACCTAAAGTTTCAATTTGACTAAAATCACGATTTTTCATTAGAATGTAATGTGAACAATTCAGGCTTATACTTCTACTAAACTTTCCAGGATGAAACATATTCTGTGTTATGAATATAACTGAAATAGATGAATGACGTCCTGCTGTGAAGGCGTTAGTGACAAATTTATTATCGCTCGCTTCTAAGAAACAATCATCGAGTATAAATAACAAGCCTTTATTACCCTCAATCCCCTTTTCAGTGTAATCAAAGGAATTTAAAATTTCTTTGGAGACTTTAAATTTGGATCCTATGGAGGGGTGCATTTCGAGGGGATGTTCAGATACCCCACAATACAAAATATTGGAAATGCGCTTCATAACGTTCAATGATCTTTTGACATAGGACTGACCTGCCGCTGTTACTAAACCCCGCTATTATAATACGGGCGGGATTGGCAAAAAGATTTTAAATCAGCTTAGGGAAGGGACCTGTTGCCATGATGTCAGCACGCTCAATACTATGGGCATGTATTCTATTCATCTGTCTTATATAGACATTAATTATAGTGAATGAAAGTTGATGGCAATAACATTTGTCTAATTTTTATAGTGAAATATATATATATATATATATATATATATATATATATATATATATATATATATATATATGTATATATATATATATATGTATATATATATATATATATATATATATATATATATATATATATATATACATATATATATATATATATATAGCGCAAAATAATTATATATTATAAAATATTTACAAATATAATAATATATGTTCAATACAAAATAATTATATCTGTATATATACAGATATAATTATTTTGTATTGAATATATATTATTATATTTGTAAATATTTTATTATATATATAGTTATTTTGCGCATATAATATGTTAAACCTTGTATGAGTGTCCTATATATATATATATATATATATATATATATATATATATATATATTATATATATGTATATTTTCACTATAAAATTAAATGTTATTGCCATCAACTTTCATTCACTATAATTCACTATAATTATACTATATATATATATATATTATATATATATATATAATATACTATATATACATACATATATATATATATATATATATATATATATATATATATACATATAGATATATATATATATATATATATATACATATCTTTAAAAAAAGCAGGTGTGGCAGTGAATTGTTAGATCTCAGCTTCTCCGCTTAGTGACAGGAGGGCTTAGCAACAAGCACTTGATTCCTCGAAGAATGCTGAATTGAAAGAACAGTCAAAATTTGTGACCATGCAATATGAGGCTGATGACCCTTTAGAGTCTGGGTGCGGCACTCGGTATGAGGCCCAAGAGTCCGAGGGGCTAGAGAAGGTGACACTCTGATTATCGGTGTGGAGGTGTAGAACACTTTAGAGGATGACTCGAGGATGCACCCATCATAAAGGTAGTGTACTAGTAAGACTTTGAAAAGTTACCCTTTGAAAAGAGAGAGAGAAGTGTAGTATGTGTACATTCATTAAATGTTTCTTACATGTTGGGGTGATATAACAAATATGTCTCTTTATTTCAGAGGGGTTCATGGCATTATACAAGAGAATGGGTTCTCTAAAAAGACTTGACTATTTAAATATATAATCAACCAGACTGTGGGATTTAAAGGATAATTACTTTTTCTAATTCAGGAGAGTAGAATGAAAGTTTACGGTCTTTTGAGAGTCAGACTTAGTTCTTTATTCACGTCATTTTAGCTAGTTTGGGAAATAAAAAGTATATTTTTGTATCTACGAGGATTCATTAGCCCAGCTTGTATTTTTAGCTTGATTCCATTTGCAGAGGGGTAACCAGCAACGAGAGGTAAGGGTATTGCCTGTTTGTGTATTTTATTTAAACTAGTGCCGTATGGTCGAATGGACTCGGCAAGAGGTGGTGGCAGCGGGTAAAAAGCTTTTTGTAGGCCGTAGGTACGCTTCCGAAGAGACTATAGCTAGTTTAGGCATATTGTTTTGGGAAAAGGGTTGTAATTATGTCACAGGCAACTCGTGTTATTGCTGAGTTAAAGGTCTTAGAGTTCGGGGTTGTCTCTCTGCACCAGAGCCAGTGTCTTTAGCCAACACTTTGTGTGAACTTGTGTTTCAGGGTTTCAGGAATTAAAGTTTAATTTTTGGCATATTAAAGTGTTTATTGGGTGTGGTGAATAAGTTGCACGCACTTGCAATGGGTATACAAGTTTGGGCTCCGGTCATATGAAGACGTGAGTGTAATTTCATTGTTTCCTTTCTTTCTTTTTTGTTTTCTCTTTTTATTGATGATTAATTTGCTCAAAAGTGTGTTTTTATTTTTGATGTCCCTCGAGATTCGGCGGACATTGGGGGTTTTGTTGCAATATAGGCAGGGATATTTGATGATTGTGAGTTACGCCCTGGAGAGAGAGAGAGAGGGTGAAGGTCGGATGGTGATTGTCTGAGAGAGAGAAAGGCAGGCAGGCGGATGGTTTGCTGAACGAAGCGGTTTTTCTCTCGAACTTTTTTTTGCTGTTGTCTTCTCCCTGTCTTTTTTTTTTTGTTGTTCCCAGCACGACCTTGTATTTAATATTGACAACTTTTCATGTGGCGATTTACTCGGTGCGGTGCATGTTTGTTTTTTTTATCTTTTATTGGGAGATGGTTGGTATTAATTTTTCTGGATTGGGATTTGTGTGTGTATAAATACAATAATGTTATTGAGGTCAGGGAGGATCGTAAAGTATAAGAGCTTCCGTAAAGAGAGCAAAATGGCTGACGCAAGTGGTACGCAGACTCTGCTTCATCGCATTACGAATGTTAGTGCGTGCACGAGTCCATTTCGTGGAGTGGTGGATGGGGTTCTTTCACACCCAGTACAAATCTTTATTGAAGGTGTAAATAATTATTTAAGTGCAAAAGGGATAACAGACGATGTAGAGGCATTCAGAGAGGCGAACGCTTTGTTAGATTTCAATAAGGGTGATCTTTCCTATCATTGCAGGAGTTTTCAATATGCAAAATGTCAGACATGGACTGATTTGCAAGCATTTTTAAGAGCAGCTTATGGCTCAAAGGAACACGGGGATATGGTGAGAGATTTAAGAGGGCTATATAAAATACGGAAAGGCACAACTAGCCTCGTCGAGCATAGCTCAAAACTTTTTGACTCAGCGGGAGAATGAATAGACAAATTGCAAACCTCTAAGTGGGTTAAAGGGGTAGTGTCTCACTTGACAATTTACATAAACTGATCCATTTTGCGATGCTGTTGCACGATGTACCTGATGCAATAGTGGATAGTTTTGATGAAAAGATTGAACCTACATCAGACGAAGAATTAATTTATGCCAAAATTCAGAAACATATGTCTAAATGTCCCACTGTAGATAGTACATTTTTTAATGGGACAGGCCTGAGAAATAGGGTGCAAAGAGACAAAATTTTCTTCTCCCAGTTTGTGTGCAAAAGTTGAATATAACAGAAGATCGATCAATCAGAGGCAACGGCAGTTGCGTTGCTACAATTGTGATAAACCAGGGCACCCAAAGAAAATGTGTAGAGTTAAATATTGTGGAATGTGTAAGAGTGTGGATCACTATTAGCAATCTTGTCCGCCTCAGATACGGAAAGATGTGAGGCCTACACCTCAAAGTTCTGGGAAATATGAGAACTTCCCAGAGAAATATGAGAACTTAAGAGGGCAAAGGGATCGGCGAAATTTTTGGAAGGCCGATCAACAAAAAGGGTACAGATGATTAGTACGTGCCATTGTGGTCTCGTGGGGGACGCCCCACAGCCCAGGCCTATAGTTTACGCAACAGTAGAGGACGTTGATATCAACCTGATGGTATCAACCTGATGGATCACAATTTGTACCAATCCATGTTCTCCCATTACCCTTTGAAACCCTCAATGGAGACGGTGTGTGATGTGCAAGTCCATAGACTAAACACCCTGGGTTGTGTTCAAATACAGTTTACTCTTGGTGATAGAGTATTAATAGAACCATTTTTGGTTGTAAAAGGGGTTGCGATGGGCAACAGACTTTTGCTGGGTCATCCTGCATGTAGGAGACAAGATTTTGATCCATGTGGGTGTTAATGGCATAACGGTTGGAATACCTGGTGTTTTTCTTCCTTATGAGGACGTGACTAGAACTGAAAATATGGAGATTATTGAAAAAGGGGATGTGTTTGGCGGTGCTAATGGTGATAATACTGGGGTTGTGAGGAGTGGTAATATCAAAACCCACACTGATGATATGGGGAATAACTGCGGTGATGCTATGCGAGATATCGGAGTCCATGGTGGTAACAATTTTGGTGAATGCAACAAGGACATTATGGGTGGTGATACTGATACTAATATTGATATCATTACTGATACTAACAATGGGGTGGATGTAATGAGAACTAAAGGTGGTGAAGTTTATGGGATCGTGGAACGGGGAGGTACTAACCACAAATATAAAGGTGTTTTATCAGAGGATGTTGTGTTAATGCCAAGCTCAAAGACTATGGTAAAAGTCAAGTTGAGGGAAGTGAGAAAACCTGCGGATGTGTGTGTTATTGAGGGTAGCGAGAAGCTAAGAGGGATTATTAGCACGGCATCAGTGAACGGTGTATCAAACACTGGTGTTACATGGTTAGAATTATTAAACTGTAATGATACAGTTAGGAAATACCAAAGGAATACATATGTATTAGATCTCCAAAGATCGGAGTAGTGACAGTGGTTCAGTGGCTATCGTAGAGGGGAAATCTGAGTTTTCAGAGGCAGAAATGCAATCAAGGAAACGAATATTTAGAGAACATTTAGCTAATGCAGATTATAGTGAGCATGTTGAAGCGGTAAGAGAGCTCTTGGCAGAATTTGGGGATACAGTAGCCTTACAAGGTGATAAACTGGGATTGACTAATGTGTTAAAACATAAGGTCAACTTAGAGAGTGGCACAAAACCTATTTATATTTCTGCATACCGCATACCTTTCCAAATCAGAGAACAGGTAGAGAAAGAGGTCAATAAATGGGAAGAAGAAGGAATCATTAAGCCTAGTGTGTGTCAGTATAACTTTCCTCTGTTAGCAGTGCCTAAGAAGGACGGTTCTGTCCATATATGCGTCGATTTTAGACGTTTAAATGAAAAGAATCCCTGACTGTTATCCAGTCGCGTGCATACCAGATCTTTTTGTAGAAATCGGGGGACATAATATTTATAGCTCAATTGACTTAGCGCAGGGTTTTCTGCAGGTCCCTCTTAATGAGAGTAGTAAGGAAAATACGGCTTTTTCAGTGCCCAAGGGACACTATGAATTTACGCGAATGCCGTTCAGTTTATCGGGCAGTCCGATGACTTTTATCAGGTTGGTAAACGCAGTTTTGCACGGGTTATTTTTTTTTATTGGGTAAAAAAGTTTTCATATATATGGATGATATTTTAGTTGCAACAGACACGATCGTGCAACACCTGGAAGTGCTTACAGAAGTACTTAGGAAGCTTAGATTAGCGGGGTTGAAAATTAAACTAGCTAAGTGTTCATTCTTGAAAAAGCAAATCACATATCAAGGCCATGTCATATCTACGGAAGGGGTTAGAGTAAATGACGATAAAGTCAAAGCAATAGCGAATTTTCACACCCTGAGATCAAAGAAAGAAATTAAGTCATTCTTGGGTATCGCCGGTTTATTCTGGAGGTTTGTGAAGGGTTTTCTAATATAGCAGCTCCCCTAATGGATATATTGTGGGAAGACGTTCAATTTCAATGGGGGAAACCCCAGTCTGAGTGTTTTCAAAAGCTTAAAGATGCATTAATGAATCCCCCCATTCTGAAGTTTCCAGATTTCAGCAAACCGTTCACATTAGTGACCGATGCCAGTCATGAGGGTATAGGTGCTTGCCTTATGCAAAGGTTTGATGGGAAATTCCATCCCATAGCCTTTTATAGCAGGAAGTTCAGGACAGAGAAACAATGAGAGATCAATGGCTACCATAGACAAAGATGCCTTTGCAATAGTATCAAGTTTGGTTCATTTTAAAATGCTACTGATGGGGAATAAAGTAGAAGTCCTTACTGACCACAAGCCATTGTTGGATCTTTTTAATATGCCTGATTTGTCGCCTAAAAGAGCTCGATGATTTCTAACTATCAGAGATTTCGATGCAAAGCTCAAATATATAGAAGGCAAATTAAATGTAGTAGCGGATGCCCTTAGTAGAAGTTTTTATGAGATGGAAGGATTTCAAGTTGCACTAGTCACTAGCGAGTCTATACAATGGGATATGGGTCTCATAGAGCAAAGGCAGGATGAAGATGAAATTTTGGCAGACGCGAAAGTGTTTCTTAGAGGGGAATTAGTCAGGAAACGTTATAAGTTACCTTTTTTGGGTTTAGAGTTAAAAGGTAATCTATTGGTCAGGAAAATTAAATATAAATTGAGAACTAGTGAAAGTAAAGGAGATACGACACAGATTGTAATTCTGAAAGTCCTAATTCCAGTGGTTTTGGATATAGTACATTGCAGGTTTGGAAGTCCGCACTTAGGGATAGAAAAAACGTATAATGAGGTGCGTGCTAAATATATTTGGAAAAACATGGGAAAAGATGTGGAAAATTTTGTGAAAAACTGTACTGTATGCAATGCATGCAAGCCTGCAAGGATAACTTCATGCAAATTATGGTCATATCTGATACCAAGTAGACCTTTTCAGAGAATACATATGGATATCCTAGGAAATTTTTGTGAGTCTAGATATGCGGATAAGTACTTGTTAGTAATAATATATGAACTTACGAGGATAGTAGAAATTTTTCCACTTATGCATAAAACGGCTAAAGAAGTAGCTATAGCATTTTTCAATGGTAACATTTGCAGATATACCTCACCCGAGGTTTCATTGACCGACAATGGCAGAGAATTTGTAAACAAAACTTTAGAATGTTTAGCAGTAGTCATAGGGATACAGAAAATAACAATTATTCCATACAGACCTGAAGCTAATGGGTTGTGTGAACGAGCAAAACGGAAAGTGCTCGAAGATCTCAGGAAGACTGAAGGTGGTAATGATAAAAATTGGGACAGTTATATTGGCATTGTTAGACATAATATTAACACTATGGTTAGTGATTCCATTAAAATGTCTCCATTTGAAGCTTTGTTTGGTTGCCCAGCAAGAGGCACATTCGATTTGTTAACTATACCTCATCATGGGGAGGATACAATCAAATCATTAATATCTACAGTGAGAGAGAGACATGCTTGTCTCGGCCGCAATCTCGATGCCACGACTCGAGAGATGATAGAGAGAAATAATAGCAAAACATCTGATCCCAAGATCAATGTCGTAGACAAGGTATTTCTAAAAATCAACGTGAGAAATGAGCTAAACTACAAATTGGGTCCGAAATTTGAGGGTCCTTTTAGAGTCATTGAGGAAAAGATTGGAAACAGATTTGTAGTCTTAAGAGGAAAAAACAGGTCGGTCGAAATTAACACATATATCAAAACTGAAGAGAGTTGGTTGTGGTAATTAATATAATGTCGCGCAGTTGCACTTTTTTTTCTGGGTTTTGCAAATTGATGGTGAAATGTGTTTAATGTTTTTTTTCTCTTTAATTTCTTCTACTATTTTTCTTATTATGGGCAAACTGCGGAGTTTTGGCGTAAGATTCAGAGGTAAATATTTTACGTGGAAAATCGCGTTTAAAATATGGCAAATTTCTGTTAAGCTGAGAAATGTGATGATAAACACGTGGTAGTTCCTGTGTGTATGGGATTTTGGGGCTAAGTTTTTACGGTTTTTTGGGTGGTGGAATTTTGGGCCTGAATTTTTTCTTTGTGGCTATAATCGTTGGTGGTGGATTTTTTTTTTTTTGTGGTTATATATTTTTGGCGGTGATCTGTGGTTTTACGAGCCAAGAGGGGGTTATTGGGGTTTTATGGGTTTCGGTGAAGAGGTGGTATTTTATTTCACCTGTGGTTATATTTGGCGGTATATAATGGGTGAATTGTGGTTTTCTGTAGTTTATATCCCGACAAGGTGGTTATGCGGTTTTATATACTTGTGGTAGTATCATGAATGAGTTATGTTTTCAAGGACAATTTTTGGGTACCTTTCGTGATATCCTAGGGAGAATTTTGTGGAATGTGGTTATATAGTATCAGTGTAGAATTTTTAGGGCTATTTGGAGAATTAAGATTTCTGAGGTTGTAAGTCTGACTAGACAAATCTATAGTGTGATTTGAGCACATGAGGTATTCACAGGTGGATTTTTGCTGATATTGCTGTGATGAGTCCGGTTGCTGATTTTTTCTTTTGGAGTTGATTACTTGGAGATTTGCACTGTTTTCCGAGATGTTGAATATGACATTCCATGGAGATGTATGCAAGGGGTCAATTCCGGTCGATGGGATATGTTGCGGTAGCAAATTCCATAACTATACATACTGCATTTATGGGGAAAAGCGCTGGATTATATGTTTTTTTTTTTTTCCTCTGTGTACGTTTTGTAATGGGGATAGTTCAATTATTACGTATTTTATTTTATTTTTTTCTGCGAGGGATGTTCGTAATTGGGGTTAAGCTTTACATAGCATTTCTATTATAGACAGGAGGTCTAATTTATTGGGGTATATGAGTTAGATAGAAGGGGTATTCGGCATTATATTTCATGGAGGTTAATTATATAAACAGTACAGGGGTTTTCCTGTTAGACATTACGGGTTTTTTTTTTATAGTATGCTTGTCAGATATAGGATTACTTGTGAGGATTCAGTGGGTAAAGATCACATTTTGTTTAGTGAGGAATTTTTAATAATTGGCTAGGAGATTGGGTATATTGGTTAATGACAGATTTGTGTGGTAAAGCAAGACTTTAGTTATTTTATGATCATGTAGACTTTTCAAATACAGACACACGATGACTTTAGAGAATTTCCAACTTCATGTGATGGTGACGATGGAAACGGCTTGGTTCTACAGTACCAGAGGTCGAGTCTAACACACAAGTGGTGATGCTATGGATCGCCTTTGCAATGGATGAGATGTCGTCGGTTGATAGTCTCAGGATATGCTCTGGGACAAATCAGGAGTCTACAATCTTCTATGAGGCGGGTGCGAGACACACTTGCATGGACGTCACAGGATATTTCCTTGACTACGAGGGGGTGTTGGATACACTTATGAGGGTCACAGACGCTGAATAAGGGAACATGCTGAATTGTTTCGAGATGGTTCACGAGCTCAGCCTGGGTATTCATCTATTCGACAAAGGTGTTCGTGAAACACTTACATGGACTCACGGGGCGGTTCGAGCTCCGCCTATCTTAGAGACGGATGCATTCTTCTTCAGCAAACGCTACACAATTCCAGTGATTGCGTTTATGATATCCATAGTGATAGTCAAAATATGTGTTATGGGGGCTATCTTGCAAACATTATGAACCATTATATATTAGTTGCTGATGTGGTGTACGACGGGAGAGCACAAAGGACATAGGTGGCCAAGCCATCTTAAAAAAAAAAAAGGTGTGGCGGTGAATTGTTACATCTCAGCTTCTCCGCTTAGTGACAGGAGGGCTTAGCAACAAGCACTCGATTCCTCGAAGAATGCTGAATTGAAAGAACAGTCAAAATTGGTGACCACGCAATATGAGGCCGATGACCCTTTAGAGTCTGGGTGCGGCACTCAGTTGCTATGCCGTTCCAAAAGGCGTGACCGTATGTGTGTGTGTGTTTGTGCTTGTAATGTATGGGGCCCAAGAGTCCAAGGGGCTAGAGTAGGTGACACACTCTGATTATCAGTGTGGAGGTGTAGAACACTTTGGAGGAGGACTCGAGGATGCAACCATCGTAAAGGTAGTGTACTAGTAAGACTTTGAAAAGTTACCCTTTGAAAACAGAGAGAAGTGTAGTGTGTGCACATTCATTTAATGTTTCTTTACATGTTGGGGTGATATAACAAATATGTCTCTTTATTTCAGATGGGTTCATGACATTATACAAGAGAATGGGTTCTCTAAAAAGACTTGACTATTTAAATGTATAATCAACCAGACTGTGAGATTTAAGGGATAATTACTTTATCTAATTCAGGAAAGTAGAATGATAGTTTACGGTCTTTTGAGAGTCAGACTTAGTTCTTATTTATGTCATTTTTATTCATTTTGTTCCATATCATGTTTAGCTAGTTTGGGAAATAAAGAGTATATTTTTGTATCTACGAGGATTCATTAGTCCAGCTTGTATTTTTAGCTTGATTCCATTTGCAGAGGGGTAACCAGCAACAAGAGGTAAGGGTATTGCCTGTTTGTGTATTTTATTTAAACTAGTGTCGTATGGTAGAACAGACTCCACAAGATATATATATATATATAGATAGATAGAAAGATAGATAAAATAAAACCAAGAATACTAAAAACACAAAATTGGCCACTAAGTCAAGGTGAAATGCCCTTGTTTGACAGGAGGATGGGGTGAATCCATTTGCCAACAAGGTAAAAGCAATGCCAATGACGATGAAGAGAGCATTGATTTTACATCCCTTACTTTACTGTGCTCTCTTCACCGTTTTGAACACCCTTTCACTCGAGAGGAATGATGTGGAGATGGGTGTAGGGATGTAGGAGGAGCAGAAATTCTCGAGGTGCTAGGAATAGCGGGCGGAATGTTAGACACAAAGGGTGCTGCTGGCACCAACGCCTCTATCACTCTAGTTCCTCCTCCTCCATCACACCCTCCACCCCAACGTCTGGATGACCATACGCCAACGACTTATACGGTGTCACATACTATCTCTTATCCTCTAAATGACATAGAGACGCCTTTCGCTGGCTCATATGACACATCGTACCTCCGACTCTTTGCAAACTGTGCACACTAGTATAAGTGATCAAATTCTTCTCGATCACTTCTCGATACTGTTCATGCGGAATGGTCTTTTGCCAGCATCTTTGTATACCTTTCAAGGTGTTACTATGGCTATTTTCAATTAGATATGAATAAACCTTAGATCTGACATTGATGAATTCTCTCATGAGTTCAGCCCCCGTTTCAACCTTGACTAATCCGAGTTCCCCCTTACGTGACTCATCATACAATTCGTGAGTTTTCGGGAAATTACTAAAGTCCATATAGGGTTTGAGAACCTCCTTCAATTCACGATTGATGCTATCAGTCGGAAGGGAGAAGATCAAGCTGTCAGTGTTGGTATAAAGGAGTTGAACTCTTTCACCGTAGTGATTTTGAAGAACGTCATAATAGAAGCAGTACATCATGTCCTTTGCCATGTCTAGTATACTGAAACCGATGTAAATCGGGGATTCAGCCATAACAGACTCTTTGCAATGGTTCATAATGTACCTTCCATTACCGAGTTTTTCCAAAGACTTTTGTGTGTTTGGACACATTCCTTAGGAGAGAGGGTTCATCGGTGGTGACAACAGTTCTAGTGGAATAATTTAATGAATTTTTAATTGTCACCAAAAAGACCATTCATTATGATTTTGATGGTGTTCCGCTTGTCCAGATCACTCTTTAGCTCGCCTCTCGGCATTCTCCAGGATATATTTCCTCAAATAAAAATCCTGTTTGAATTTGTACACTTTCCTTATTACATCAACTTCTAGACCGAGTCTTATCAGTGTTTGTAATAAGGGAAGGGAGATCAAGTAATTACGCATCGGTAGATGAGTACCCGTCAATTTAACATTTTTCTTGGGCAGTTTCACATTGAACTTATTCAGCAGGTTTTTACTATAGGGAGATAGATCCTGGTAAGTTACATTCATGTGATGAATGGCGAGAGGGAGATCGTCTGTCCGTAGAGCAACATCCCTGCTAACCCGTTTGGTATCGAGGAGGAAATAACCGTATTCACCCTGTGAATCAATGGCGGTAATTTGACTAGCAACAAACCGTTCAAATTCAGCAGGGGGAAGTTCAGTTATTTCACCTAAGGGCATTTTGTATTTGCTCATAACCGTGGGATACAAGCTGGTGAAATCAACATACAATATAAATGATTGAGGATCACCAACCTTAAAACTGGGATTTAACTCTGGATTATTGGCTACAGTCCGTCTTCGAACTAAACTACAAAAACCACCACGGATATTTTTACAGATTAATTGATAAAGTTCACCATTAGAAATGAGGGGGAGACAGAGGTAGAAGTCAGATAATGGACGGGGTCTAGTCCGAATTGAGCAAACACTGCATTCCTCCAGGCTAAATAGACATCTGCTAATAATTCCCCGTCCATTGACAAATACAAAACAGTGTAATCTAAAAGATTGGCACAATTTGCAGCGTTCCACACCTCGAACACGTGCACATATCCCTCGCTAGATAGGGTTTCCCCCGTAAGCTCTGAATTGAAACACTCCTTGGAAGGGATGCCAGGCTTTCGCAGGACATTGAAACCCTTAACGTAATCGTAAGGGTAATACTGTTTACCCGTATCCAAAACTAAATCGAGGCAATCCTTAGAGTACTTAGATAACAACCGACTAGTAATTTTGAGGGAACCTTTCTGTTTTATATGACTATGCGAGACTGGAAAGGGTCCCTCTAATCATGTTGTTGCTATCCACTAATCTAAGATTGCCTGATCTAGCCAAGTAAAATTTACTACCCTCACATTTTAGAATTTCAAAGTCATACTTGGCCCCCGCCTCTTTCAATACCAGCACAATGTCATAGGACAACTTATGTACTAACACTGTTAAAGTCGTCTCCTTAAACTTCATATTAAAATTGCATTGACGACACAGTGCGCACACAAAGTTGTCCCGTGCCACGCAATGTGCGAGATGTCGCACTTTCGTAACCTTAGCATTGAATTCAACGTTACATCCCCCGCAATGGGTGCTCTCTTCAAACCTACGGGTGGATTCAGAGGTCATATGCAATTGATACCTTGGCATTCGCTCATGCAACAATGTCCATTCCTGGCTCAAGTTCCGCAAAAAATCATTGACACATTTTTCTCCATAACCTAGTCTATGCGTACAATATTCACCCCTTTCTACTGTCAACAATCACATAGCAGTAAGCGTAAGCTTTCTGCTTTGCTACAATTCTCGGATTGTCTTTGGCATTTGGTTGAATATTATACACCTCGAAATCAAGAAGAGCAATGTGCGAAATTTTGTGCAAAGCTTTAACCTTGGTAAATTGTTTAAATTTGCCGGGATCCGGGTATTCAACAGGGGTTCGAGCAGTACATGCCTGAGTGTGAGCATCGCTGATGGTGGGACTATTGAACAATGTCAAACAATTGTAACACATACCACCCGCAAGCTCACCCCTCCCTTGCTTGAACCCGTGTCGAAACACCTTCACAAATGCCAGCATATTTTAATCAACGTGACGTGGTTGTCAGTGATTAACAACAAGGTGACCAGATGAGGGCTTTGGGGGTTACCACCTTTCCTCGCCAGATGTACTGTCCAATGTTTTTTCTATCGTTTCCCCATAACTAATTCACACAATTTATAAACATAAATGTTGAGGTTGTTCCCCTTTTCTAATGTTTTGAAAGAGTCATGAGTCAACTGTATATCTGGCGAGTGTTTGATGTTAAATTTCCCCCTCCTCATCCTGGTCGTTAAATCCCGAGAGGTTGCCAATACAGGGTTATCCCGGAGTACAACATACGCTTCTAACGCAGTAATAACGCAGTTGTACCCAGATTGAATATTGACAACCTGAAGTCTGCCACGAACTCCCTTGGTATAGGCCCTGAAGTTATTAAGATTCACTAACTCACGTCGCATGATATGAAGTTCAACCCTATCCAGCGAGGTAATACACCAACCCGAACCTTCACTACAATTGAGTCTCTCTTCGAGGTTATTAGCTACATATGTAAGAGTTACATAATAAAAATATGGAATGTTATTCCATATATATAAAAAACTAAAACTAAAGAGGTCAACCAGATTGCTTGCAGGAATGTGATCAGACCAGAGACGCTAAGATGACGTATACACTAAAGTAGGCTAAGGTGACGTGCCGTCACCTGTGGTCATTCATTTGTTTTGAAACATTAGTCCAAGCTCCCTGCTTGAGACAACTACCACGACCTATAATTCAAACGGCCTACATGATCTGTAGTGTGTCTCATTTTGTATGTATGTTCATATGTTTGAGCTACTGTCTGCTTCCTTTATGACTTGTAACGGAGATGGTATACAGAACAGAGTGGAATTAGCCATCATCGTTGGCAGAAGCGATCAAGCCATCGTCATTAGAAGACCTGTACAAATTTCCTCTGAACTTCATCATGTAATCTCAGAGAATATAAGTATTTTTTTATACTTCGTGTTTTCTACTAGAACCTCACATCATTGCCGAATCATCATGAGTTTAACACATCGTCGTCATAACCAAAGAAGATAACACAGACTTCGTAAGTGATCTACAAACCCCAAGACACTCCAATGAGTATGGAAGTGCATAACCAACCGACTTAGCGTAAGATTATCGCAAGTCTAACATTACCTCATAGGGCGCCTTATTATACAAGGCAACAGCCCTAATATTGGTGGCAGAATACTAAAAGAACTCTACAACGTCTTCTGAAGAAAAACCAGAATAATGAATACTGTATCATATCAGAAGTCTACGACGACGAAAGCAACAGATTCTTCAAGCAACTTAGTATCATCGTTTAGTGAGCGACTTCAGAAAACAACAAGAACTCTTCAACGTCTTCCGAAGAATAACGAATAATGTATCATATCAGAAGTCAACGACGACGAAAGCAACAGATTCTTCAAGCAATTTAGTATCATCGTTTAGTGAGCGACTTCAGAAAAGAACAAGAACTCTTCAACGTCTTCCGAAGAATAACGAATAATATATCATATCAAAAATCAACGACGACGAAAGCAAGAGATTCTTCAAGCAACTTAGTATCATCGTTTAGTGAGCGTTTCTGGCACTTCAAGAAACAAACCGAACGCGTCTTCAGCATCAGATCGTCAAGGACTCGAATCATCCAAACAATGCGCACGGGGGAAACTCAAGCCAAACCAGGTCATCCGCTAAACAGAGGAGGGCGGCCAAGGGCGTGTCGTTATCGGAACACCGTGACTTCCCACAAAAGCAAGCTAAGTACAACCTTTTTTATTCATTTGGAGTAACTTTGAGTGTTTCCTTTACAGGTCGAATTTTCGTTATTCCTGTGGCTGAAGTTACGAGACATTTTTAATCTTACTTTTTTACAGAAATTATCTACATCATTGAGATTTCGCTACTGCGAGTTTTTATCTTTGAGTTTCTGTTTCCAGAAGTTCTCCTGAAATATCATAATCATATACTGTGTTAATTTTATCATTTTGGGTGATTATTAATTCTTTACGTAACAAATCATATTAAACAGTGAATATGCGTTTACGCAGTGGACGTCTGTATTTATACAGATGCATGGATAGGGTCGTTAGGCACCGTAGTGATTAGAAAACACACAAAAACAAGTGGAACACCCGTGCAAATCTAGATAAATTAGAGGTAACACTATTTCGGGTCATGACAATAAAAGCTCCTTTGCAAAGTCCCGATCGCAGTTTTAGCCTTGAGTTTTTTTAGTTATGCGTAAAATATCGAACCTCAGTGACTCAACTTAACTTTAAAAATACAGCTGGATTGCAAGGAATAACATTTCTATAAAAAACTTTCATTAGGCTAAATGCGCTGACCAGGATCCCTCACTATTTCAAATTTTAGCAAAGAATGAAGTAAACAACAGCAAGTACAAACAGTTAATATTGAATGCAGTAGAGATAACTTGTCTTAATAGTAATCGCTCAATTCCTAATAGTTCGTCATTCATACGTTCGTTGCTTTATACGTAACTAGCAGCAACATAATGCTAAAAAAACACAATACGTTGCCGATGGTAATAAAGAGAAGAATCAAACAAATCATGCTTAAGCAGACTTGGTTACTGTGTCATCTAGTCAGACGGTCAGGGTCAGTCAAATCTGCCGAAGTGTTCAAAGCATAGCACATTCCACATAAGCGACTTCAGCGGAGAGGAAAAACGATGTTGGATCATTTATGCCATACCTTTTTTTATGCCAATACCTTTTTAATTTAAAAAGGAATTTTCCTATGAATCACACAACCGTATAAAGTAATCAGAGCAGGTTCTTGTAATTTTAATACAATAAGTTATTATAAGTAGTGGTGGATTAAGCCCGACTGTACGCGCAGTAAAAATTAGAATATCTTGTTTTTATGCCTTTAGTCCACGTAATATCCTGTATTTACGGACTCACCGTCTGTTTTTCAAACTTCCCTAATGAGAAGTCCGCATAAGTGAGTGCTTACAGATACCTCTATAGTTATAAAAAAACATTGATCTGTATCTAGCGTAATTGTAAGATATCCATCTAGGGGTATACAAAATATTATCTTACCTCCTGCAAAATAAGGAGTGTTTATCAAAGGAAAATTCTATAAACCTTCAAACATATTAAAATCCGTTTGAACAAAAAGAGACAGTTAATCAAATAATAACTTATATAGAGGAACAAATCATTTGTCTCATAAATCGTGATATTGTTCAACGACCCAACAGAATTCTCCCACAACTGCAGTCGCAGTTTGCACGCAAAAATCTCGAGACACATGCACCCTCGAATGTCTTAGTGCGTGTAAAAAGACTTTGCTGGGAAATGAAATTTTAATCCTTCCCGACACTCTGAAATATAACGATTTCCGCGAACAAATCCCTAGACATGGTTGACTCGCAGCAACAAGTTAATCTAGTAATCCACAAAACCTATACATATCGTGGATACGGAAGTTATAAATATCGCATTTTTTTTTATTTTTGCTAGTTTTTAATCACGCCCAATCAGTCGTAGATGAATCTCTCTTATACTCTATCTAAAGTAATATCCGTAAAGTCATTCAAGCAGAGGTGATTCAGCAGAATTTTTTTTTTCTTTTATCTGAATACAAGGAAGTTTCTCCACTAGCGAGTGATCTCTGGGAGAAAAACGGATGTCATTGAAAACAAAATACGGTCTAAGGACAAACATAAAGCTATATACGTACCTTCGTATAGACTCCCAATGAAATTTCAAAATAGAGATAAATGACGAAGTTGAAAAATGTTAGTAATAGGAGTCATTAGGAAATCATATAGCCCATATAATTTTTCCCTCAAACGTCAGAATAAATTTTTTTTCACCAACTTGGACTTACTTAAAGGCTTTCATCAGATACCATTAGGTAAGTGATTGTACCTCATACACTGTTTTCAGCACACTCAGGGGACATTATCAATTTTTACGTATGCCTCCGGCTTACGTTGCACCCCAATTACAATATAGTGTTTGGAGACTTTTAGGGGATACCCAACATGCCTATTGGTTGGTCTTGTAATCTTTTCTAATACCTTAGAAGTACATTCACATAGACTAGAGTTAGTGCTACAGAGACAAAGACAAATAATCTCAGAGTAAAATATCTAAATGTGAGTTTTTAAAAAACCGAACATGTTTATCTAGGTTTTGTGTGTCTAGTCAAGGTCTTAAAGTAGTCCATGGTAAGGTGTCGGCTATTCATAACATCCGGTACCTATTAACATAAAAAGGGGATACAGCACTTTTGCGCTGTAGTGGGTATTACAATCGTATGTAAATATGTAACTCTTCAATCATGACAGCTCCTTTAACAGATCTTACGAAGATGGGCGTAGAATTATTATGGTCTAAAAAGCATCAACAGGCGTCCGATGTCTTAAAAGCGGAATAATGCAGCTCACCTAACTTAAAAAATCCCTGATTTAAATGAGGAATTTTTTTTATTGCAACAGACGCCTCAGACCAAGGGGTAAGAGGGGTACTACTTCAGCAATATGATAAACAGTTCGTCCCTATAGCTTTTTATTCACGTAAACTAAAGCCCTCTGAAAGTAAATATGCAGTAATAGGCAAGGAAGGGCTAGGTATCGTTAACTCACTAGTACATTTTAAGTTCATAATCTACGGCTATCCTGATAAAATCCTTACTGACCATAAAGTACCATACCGAGTTTTTTCAAAGGCTTTAATCACAGTCCCAAAGGAACTCGGCGACATATGATCATTCAGGTCTTTGGAGCCAAGTTAAGATATCTACCTGGGAAAGCAAATATCATAGCTGACGCATTATCCCGCAATCCCGCACCATACTGCAAAGAACCATTAATTGGACTAAAAGATATAGAAACATCCGTGCCTATTGTTAAAACTGTATCTAAACAAGAAAATTCATTAACCCAAGAGATCGTGAGCATTGAATATCTGGGTTGGAGTGCCGAACTGTTACAAACTGAACAAAACAAGGGCCAGCAGCTAAGCAAAACAATAACCACTTCGAACGGAAACAGGGTCAGCAGCAATAAGCAAAACAATAAACATTTCGAACAGAAACAGGGTCAGCAGCTAAGCAAAACAATAAACACTTCGAACGGAAACCCTAAAGCAAAAGTATATTTAAAGTATGTGTATCAGAATTATGTAATCAAATGAAATATTATATGTAGGTCCGTGACGAGGAAAACCCGAAGAACACAGCAGGTGACTAACGACCAGGTAGTAGTAATAATCTCTTTCATACCAATCGTCCTAAACTGGTTGCATTCCATCATCCAGGGTTCTCTAATATGTCACAGAAAGCCAAATCACTGTTTTACTGGCCTACAATGCTTACAGATATAAAAAGCACATAACTAATTGTAACACGTGTCATGAAAACAAGGGATACACTAAGACACCTGTCAGTTTAAGGGCCTATCCCATGCCAAATCAATCAATGAAAGAATACACATAGAATCATTAACAGAATTACGAGTCTGACAGAGGAAATAAACACTTCTTAGTGTTAATAGTTCCTTGACACGTTATATAGAATTAATAGCACTAAAAACAAACACCGCAATTGAGTGCGCTAGGAATATTTATGAGTGCTAAATCAGTAAACATGGAATTCAACACATAATAATAATCTGACTCGGGTGGTGTAAATCAATAATAATCTCCTTAACTCGTTGTGTGAATTCCTTTCCATTAAGAAAACCAATAATATATTTTATCACCCAGAGTCAATCGGTTTGGTAGAATGGATAAATAAAAAAGTGTAATGTCTTACGAGTTACAACTCGTGATATTGGATCCGAACTGGATTATAGTGGTTCTCGCGGTTTTAAATACCTTTATAATTCATATCTTGTATCTATAGAAATGATACCGCAAGTAGCCTTATACGGTACGCCGCTAGAACACTTTTTCACATATTCAAGCCAACCATTAATTTATCAAATATATATAAAAAAAATTATATAAATAAATAAATATAAAAAATAAAATAAATATGGATACAAGTGGTGTCGATATAATACACTCCGTAAGAAGTCGGAAGGGTTACAAATTATAACAAAAAAGGAATCACGATAAAATCAATAAGCAAAAACGTAACCATAGGTTAATTAAATATCCAAATATATATGCGTAAAGATTTGAACTCTAACTTAACGCTTTAGTAATGACAAATAAGCTAAAAGTTCAAACACATATCAAAACCTACTGACATATTGTCTGTCCCGGTGATTTATATTTGTAGTCAATGAGAAAAAAAATAATAAAATAAAATAAATAAAATAAAATAAAAGAAGAGATTTTGAAGTCAGGAGGTCTAGAAGTGAAAATGTATATCTATGCAAATAATCTTATACAGGGCAAATAATATATATAAAATTTGTATGGAAACCCTTTTCATTAGTTTGAATAAGGAATATCTAATTTAACATAATTACATTTATTTACAATCATGCAGATTTCCAACATGAAACTAATATATTGTTCAATTTTGGTACTGTTTTTTTTTTCAGACATTCTTCTCATGTGGGTGGAGTATTAAAACAAAAAAATATCTTTTGAAAATATTAAATTCGTATCTTTTACAGCAAGTAACGTAACTCTTAAGCTAGTGATGACGTCATCAGTCTATAAGGTGCCTGTCGCTTTTGCTGATTCATCATTGTTCCTTTTAACCTCAATAATCTGTTTGCACAGGCTTCATCTGTGTGTGTCGTCTCGCGCTTGCAAAGCAGGTTGACAGGAGAGAGGAATGCTAAGCTCATGAACTTCACATGTGGTTCATGAATCATGATGACATACATAGCCATAACCTATTCTTATCTGTGTGGGCAATGCAGCTTTAGTTAAGGACTTGCAATCATTTTAAAATTAATGAACAAAATAAGCAAATAGAATTTCTATAACATCAAAATGAATTAATTTTTTCTGAACCTCATAGACAATTAGAGTCAATAAATCAGCTTATGATATTGGTAAACGGATATTTAGAAGTATCAGGTCATGTATATGAAAAATTTACTTGCAACATTAGCCAATTACAATTCAAGTAAATCACATTCATGGGAAAATGTCACATTTTCTTGAAAAACCCTAAGTTACATAGTGGGTTCTTTCGTTGCATCTCCTGCCTATTAATAAAGTTTTAAAAATTAACCTCAGAGGATGCGCGCGAGAAAATTGAATATGAAACTTTTGTTTGGGGCACATAGGATCAGATTTTATCACAACTTAATTTCAGTAAGCATAGAGAAATACAGAATCATGATTAATATTCTCTTTGACTCTTATGTTGTCTGGCAATCTTACAAATAGCTCCGTTTTCCACTTCTTTGTCTAGTAACTTACTACCAGTAATATCGAATTTTCTTTGGGATTCGTATTGATTTCTGTTTATTTTTTATAATTATGGATATTTTTACAGTCATCATAGACCTGGATAGGTTCACTCATTATTAATGCCATGGATAAAAAAGTTTGTACAGCTGACTCTTTTGAATTCCATAAAATATCAGCGAATTCATGTGGGTCAAGTCTGGTCTTAATGGCTCTCTCCCTCCCGTATTTGATGTTCTGAATTTACTTTGCCCTTGTGACAAGTATAATTTCACTTGCAGGCTGATTAATGGAACCTGGTTACAGTATCCTGCAGTACGAGAGTTTCACATCACAACTTCAAAAAATCGTTCGTCGCTGCGGACGACTGCAGTCAAGTAACAACGCCTACAATGTGAAAGGAATAAGCACCATCATAAGTGAACAAGCTTATTTCATGGACTTCTTCGACCAACACCCATATCCCGTCGTTAATCTCATTTTAATGCGGAATGCTCCGGCGGCTGTCGGAAATCGACTACAAAAGGGACATACTTCCGACAATTACGACCAGAAGGATATTCAACTCTACGTTGCTGGCGAAGGACTCGTGCTGGGGATGATTTTATTCATCGCGAACGTATTCGTGTGGCTTAGGATGCAGAGAACAAGTATGAGGCCGAAATAGAACGTTGGACCCCGCCAGGCAATTTTACCTTTGTTTTAACCATTTGGAATTGGCCATTTCATTTGGCTATAGGTGGTTGTCTGGAACTGTGTAATGGACGAAAAGTTGTTCGAACGCTAGTTAAATGTGTATAGTAGTATAACCTCGGTCATGTATCCTATATATAAAGTATCATGTATCCTATATATAAATGATCATAAATAACAGAGTCGAAATAGATCTTTGCGTGTACGCACTAGGAATCTATATATAAATGATCATAAATAACAGAGTCGAAATGTATCTTTGCGTGTACGCACTAGAAATCTATTTAAAGTGCACATATATTAATCATAATTATATGAATCCATATACATATGTATAAATAAATCAGGTAGCCTATAATCAATCTGTTACCTTTCATCTTACCAATAACTACAGATATATAACAGCATAAAAATCAACGAATCAATCAGCATAAACATTAATCATTTTTATCAATTCACATATGAATTTTTATCAGTTAAAATATGATTTTTATCATTTTAATCTTTATTCTATGCGATTATCCGAGTACATTAGTATTTTCTATAGCATATGTATCTTAAAGAGATGAAGTGAAAAACTGTATCAGTATATATCAAGTGATCACTATTATTTACGAATATCATCATATGCATATTATGTTTTATAGCTTATTACTTGAATCTGTATTTGTGTACACCATGAATTTTTTTTTACTTATAAGTATTTTCTATATATCTATATATATTCACATAGTGTCTGTATCACACTCCTATAAGTCAAATGCAAGTCAAGCTTGAATAATATTCAGTGGTTGGTTACATAATAAAAATATGGAATGTTATTCCATATATATAAAAAACTAAAACTAAAGAGGTCAACCAGATTGCTTGCAGGAATGTGATCAGACCAGAGACGCTAAGATGACGTATACACTAAAGTAGGCTAAGGTGACGTGCCGTCACCTGTGGTCATTCATTTGTTTTGAAACATTAGTCCAAGCTCCCTGCTTGAGACAACTACCACGACCTATAATTCAAACGGCCTACATGATCTGTAGTGTGTCTCATTTTGTATGTATGTTCATATGTTCGAGCTACTGTCTGCTTCCTTTATGACTTGTAACGGAGATGGTAGACAGAACAGAGTGGAATTAGCCATCATCGTTGGCAGAAGCGATCAAGCCATCGTCATTAGAAGACCTGTACAAATTTCCTCTGAACTTCATCATGTAATCTCAGAGAATATGAGTATTTTTTTATACTTCGTGTTTTCTACTAGAACCTCACATCATTGCCGAATCATCATGAGTTTAACACATCGTCGTCATAACCAAAGAAGATAACACCGACTTCGTAAGTGATCTACAAACCACAAGACACTCCAATGAGTATGGAAGTGCATAACCAACCGACTTAGCGTAAGATTATCGCAAGTCTAACATTACCTCATAGGGCGCCTTATTATACAAGGCAACAGCCCTAATACATACTCGATAGCCTCCTCCAAGGAGTCATAGATCGAATCTATCGTAGTTAGGATGGGTGGTGTACATATATAAAAGGAATTTGTTTCATTCTTATCAACCAACATTCTCACACTAGCGATAATAATGCATAAATAGACCATAGCCGATTGAATTCCTCTTTCGAGGAACATGCCAACCACATCATCACGCAATTGGGCTATGCTACTACTTAGCTTCGTTGCCACGTCAATGTGCAACCCTACCACAACCGAATAATGAATGGTGTTGACCACCTTGTCACCCTCTATTCTTTCCCTGGTTAGTAAACAATGGCGCAAGTGTGTTATAAAGGATGCAAAATGAATAATATCAATAATAATATCAATAATAATACCAATAATAATAACAACAATAATAATAATAGTAATAATATGTACCATGATCGGTGGATGATCTGTTGCGCATGGAGGTTTCACAAGGGGGATGGGTGCTTTCTTCGACGTGGCCATCTGCAAAAAAAAAAAAAAAAAAAAAAACGTTTTCATGAATTATGAGAGTGAGAACATAAACAAGGGTTTTTAAGATGTGTATAGATTAACTCAATAAACGCTATTATACACAGTCTATGTTCAACATGTGTAGTGATCACATCATATACGTGAATAGCAGTGATTGTATGGGTACATTTCCCGAAAATTGAGCGTGTAAATTTACCAACAGGTTAGCCACCCCTATATCATTATCGAAAGAAGTGGAATATGAAAATATACTAAGCCGTTAAACCTGGTGACTGCTTTTACCATTCAATTTAACGTGATCTTTAACGAGTCTACGGGGAAACGCGTTTATACCTTTATTTATAAGTCTGTTTCTGGTTTGTTGGGGGGTGATATGAATGCAATGACTAGAGCGCTTGATACAGACATTATTGAACAATTATCCATATTTTACGGTGAGCATATTCACGGAGCTATCCGCGGGAATGGTTTATTCTCGTGGAATGATGATATGAAGAGAATGAGCACTCCACATAACAATGCAGGCGTGGCAAAAGTTGATACGATTGATTAAATTACTATTAAATTTAGTGAAAAAGCAGCCAATATACTCGGTTTCAATGAAAGGGTGAGGTATATGATATACAGTTCGGGTACATTGAGACCTCATCACTGTAGAAATATATTTGTAAACGATCAATGTGTTGAATACATTTACATGTATTTGGATATCGTTCAACCTACCACATTGGGCGATAACATGGTTACCATGACGTATTGGATTACATTACAATCAGTGTATCGGATCAGAAAGGTGAAGAAATAAGGTTTATTAAAAATGGGGTTGTATCATTTTATAAATGCCGTACGAGACATATACCTCTCGTAGTATTTGACTGACATGGCTGGTGAACACACCATATATTTGAGCATTCTCAGATGTTTGGACACGTACACCAAAAATTCACTGTCAAAATTTGCAAATAGATTACCTACACCTATATTATTACCTAACGGGGTTGAATATGAAGTAGGTTTAGCCTCGATCATGTTCCCGGGTACTTATTACGCTATATTATCAAAAGATGATTTATTCACTCTCGAATTTATTACAGAGCGTCATAAACGTGATATGCGCACATATTTGTAAAGAGCGAGAATAGCAATGTTAGCAGGGGACATGAAGAGGCTCGTGAGAGCTATTAATAAGGATGTTTATGATCATTTGAAAGTTTATTACGGTGATAATTTCGTAAATTATTTTAATAGTAACGGGGTATTTCATTGGGATGAAGATTTAAAAAGAATTACTATACCACATATCAAGAGAGGGAAACTGCGAACCGGGGATGTTAAAAGTATATAATTATGTCAAATTTAGCGGGAAAGTTGCAAAATTATTAAGTTTTCAAATTAATACCGGTTATGAAAAGTATGGAGGGCATGAATTGAATGAACACGTTTCCATTGATTCCCTACCTGATAATTGCGGGGTAGATTATATATATGTGTATACTGATATAGTTCAACCGACTATTTTTGGTGGGAGACTAGTCAGTATATTGGACTGCTTTACTTTAGAAAGTGGAAGAGGAAAAGGAATACATAATACAGTCTACAAATTGTTGAACACGAACATCTTGGACCAGATTTCAATTATTATCACGGATCAAAATGGACTTCTTTTACATTTCTCTAAAGATTAGAGTGTTACCTGCCTGCTCCGTATAAAACCTCGATAAAAATAGATGTGTAGGTGTGTATAAATAGATGGGTAGGTATGTATATAATTCAGTGTTCACCCTTGACATTCCTTATTCGTGGTCACACTCTCGAGTCAACTGGAACGTGCAAAAGAAGCTCTGCTTGAATTATTTTCAAAGAGTATAAAAGCAGTGTAAAAAATATAATGAGAGTGATATTTATGCCTCCTTCAGAGGCGGAATTTAAAAAACTATTTTTATCAGACCCTTTAGAAAATGGACAGGGTTTGAGGATATTTCCGTTTTCTATCCCTGGCATAGAAGAGGTAGTGGTCTGTTTTGTGCTATAAGCGGTATCGCACATAAAGTGCTTCCTTTTCCATTTAATGTTGCAAAACCTTCAGTTAAAGAATTCGGCAGATCCGTGTTATCTGATATGGTAAACAATGGTTTACCTTTAAAAGAATCCATAAAACGAAATGGTATAAGAGCCCTCAAAACTACTGGACAACAAATTTTAAGTGGTACCAGAAGGAAACAGAGGAAAACAGTGAAATGATTAGTTAGACGGTCGAGTGTGGGAGGAAAGAAAAAACGAAGGAAGAGGAGGAGTAAACACATTAAATCTAGAAGTAAATATAATAAGGATGTGTAACTTATTCATCAATCGACGGGTACGCATACGTTCTACCCTTCATCTAAAATTATACATAAACAAAATATGGCTAGTGTAGTTCCTAACGTACCGGGAACAGGTAATCAAGTTCCTATTTTTTCCTATATTGCGGGTATATCAGAATCGTTTCCGAATGTTAATAGAAGTAGAATTATTGAAACTTCAATTGATTCGAAGGAATGACTGTATTTTACACCTAGCAATATTTCCATACATCAAATTCTAACCCATCAATATATCGAATTTCGCGTTAATGGTAGCAGGTTCTTTCTTAGATTTGTCAAGCAAAGCTTTAGAATTATATATCACATTACATAGAGGTGGCACCCAACTAGGGGATGATACGTACGTGGCCCTCGTTAATGGTATAAGTAATACATTATTCAAATCTGTTTCTATTTTCTTCAACGAAAAGTTGGTGGAATCCTGCCCGGTATTTAACTATCAATCATATATCAAAATGCTTAAAATGATAAAGCACTCGGGCAGGGATTTTATATGATGACTGTCATGTAACACATGGAGTAACTCATCAATTTACGTCCAGTACATTCGCTCAAACCAGCAGGTGGGAGTCACGGGTTATGAGCAGCATTAAAACACAGGGTGTGCATACGTATTTTCCACTTCTTTTGGACATAGCGACTATAGACATGTATTTACTGGATTCAATTGACCTGAGGCTTAGACTCGAATTAGCGAACAATAACTGGGTGTTGGGTGCCCATACCGATGGGCATTTAAATGAGATAACTATAAAAAAAGCTAAATTATGGATCAATAGAATTACCCTGCATTGTAACGCATGTCGGCTTTAAATGAGGGTTTAGCAGTTAATCCTATACAATATATATTTGATAAAGACTTCATATAAAACATACATTATTGGACAAAATGAAAATTTAATTTTAATTGATCAACCTTTTAACAGATGTATACCCGAAAAATCACAGTGGCCATGATTGATATGCAAACATTTTCGGGTAATTACGCGGCTAATAGTCTATATTTTCAAACTTTCTATTTAAATAATATACATATTACCGTTAATGGGAATACTGTATATAATATTCAATGAAGTTTCCCTAATACCATCACGCAATTATTTCACGAGACACAGAAAAGTATAGGGGCTGGTGGTGAGAATCTAATCACTTATGATAGTTTTAAAAATGGTAGAGCTATTTACTGTTTTAATTTTGTTGTGGAAGATGTTGAAGATTCAATGCCCGTGGAAATTTCGGCAAACCTGCAATTATTGATCAGGTTGGGTATGGGCACTCCGAACCCCTGTGTTATACTACTTTCGGGGATACGAAGGGTATTTTCACAGTGAATTCGGATAGGGTAATTTTCACAGTGAATTCGGATAGGGTAATTCAGTGTGATGTTAGAGGTTAAATGGAATGGATACGAAAGAAATTCAAATAAGTTTAAAAGGTTCACTCAGTGACCGCGTTAAATATTTAGGTGTGTTCGCTTCGGATGAAGTAGGATTATTTAACCTACCAAAAATAGAATTAAACCTTTAGTTTTTATATCTAATACATTATCTTCATCCACCAATGTTAATGTTATCGGTCATTGGGTATGGTTTTACGTGGAAAAATCACCTAGAAATATAATCTTTTTTGATAGTTACGGTATAAATCCAAGTTTATTCGAATGACTTCTCTAAATGTATATATACACATCCTGACTATAGCATCTATCGAATAATAAGACAGATACAACCGGATAAATCGTACAAATGCGGTCTTTACGTTACATTTTTTGTTCATTGCGTGAGTCCCCGCTGCGCGAAAAAAGTATTGTCTTTAATACAAAATGTATTCTCATTCACTCGCTTAAGAGGTAACGATAAATGGATAACGGAATATTATTTTAAATATTTTGAAAAAGTTTAAATGTTCCCACTGGAGATCAGGGGGTAAGCGTGCCATTACACACAAGGAATGTCTTCGCATCTTAAAAAACCGAGGTAACTGCATTTTTCTCTTGTTTTTTATATTACCTCATTCACATTCTATTAATATTATATATCACATTTTTACTTATTTCAGGAAGACAAGTGAGAATCGATCCCCTGTGAAAGGAAGCGGTAAACTAGGACGTCTTCGTCGTTTTCTCTTAACCACGATTCGAAATATTCGAGTTATCATAAGGATACATGTAAACATTATATTGGGATGCGTGATGAGGCAGTCTAACTTTGATTAATGTATTGAATTTATGCAAATTTGTCACTGTCTTTTATGTGGTAATCGTTGTGAATAAATATACACATTTTTTTACCGACCCACTGATTTTTGTATATGTTTGCAAACGTATTTCAAACAAGAAAACAGGAACTATTATTAAATAAATAAATCGTGTCGGATTTACATACCTAGACCAGGTGGTTCATCCATGACGGGTTGTGACACTTGTTCATTCTCAGTCATGGGCGGCAGCGGCGGTGATGAAGCAGGGATATCTGATGAAGCATGTGTAAGTGCTACATAAGCAGAATATATGGAATGTTATTCCATATATAAAAAACTAAAACTATGATTAATTAAAACCAGTGACCCAAGAGGTCAACCAGTTTGCTTGCAGGAATGTGATCAGACCAGATACGATAAAGTAGGCTAAGATGACGTATATGATAAAGTAGGCTAAGATGACGTGTTGTAATCAGTCAGTATCTGGTTGCCGTCACCTGTGGTCATTCATTTGTTTTGAAACAGTAGTCCAAGCTTCCTGCTTGAGACAACCACCATGACCTATAGCTCAAACGGCCTACGTGACTTGTAATCTATGTCATCTGTGTGTATGTTCGTATGTTCGAGCTACTGTCTGCTTCCTTTATGATTTGTAAACGAGATTGTAGTCAGACTTGAATTAGCCATCATCATTGGCAGACCTGTACAAATTGTATCCGATCTTCATCATGTAATCTCAGAGAATAGACATATTTTTATACTTCGTGTTTTCTACTAGAAACCTCACATCAGAGAGAAGATACTGAATGAACTTAGAATTTATCATCATGAGTTGAAACATCTCCGTCGTCATAACCAAAGAAGATACTGACTTCGTAAGTTATCATCAAAGCCCAAGACACTCCAATGAGTATGGAAGTCATAACCAACCGACTTAGCGTAAAATTATCGCAGGTCTAACATAACCTCACAGGGCGCCTTATTATACCAAAGCAACAGCCCTAATACTGGTAGCAGCCTACAACAAGTACTCTTCAACGTCTTCCGAAGAATAACCAGAATAATGAATAATGTATCATATCAGAAGTCAACGACGACGAAAGCAACAGATTCTTCAAGCAACCTAGTATCATCGTTCAGTGAGCGACTTTAGCAGTGCATATCTTCAAGAAACAAACCTGACAGTGTCTGCTTCCTACGGCAACGCAAGCTTCATCCTAAGAGATGTCTCTCATTAGAATCATTCAAGAAAACATCGCCGTTTATTGAGCGTTTCCAGCACTTCAAGAAACAAACCAGACGCGTCTGCAGCATCGGATCTTCAAGGAATCGAATCATCCAACAAACAAACAAAACGCACACGGGGGAAACTCAAGCTAAAAACCAGGGTCATTCGCTAAACAGAGAAGGAGGGCCAAGGCCATATCGAAACACTGTTACTTCCCACAAAATCAAGCTAAGTACAATCCTTTTTTATTCATTTGGAGTAACTTTGAATGTTTCCTTTGCAGGTCAAATTTTCATTGTTCCTGTGGCTGAAGTTACTAGACATTCTTAATCTTACATTTTTACAGAAATTATCTACATCATTGGGATTTCGCTACTGCGAGTTTTTATCTTTGAGTTTCTGTTTCCAGAAGTTCTCCTGAAATATAATAATCATATACTGTGTTAATTTTATCATTTTGGGGGATTATTAATTCTGTACGTAACAAATCATATTAAACATTGAATATGCGTTTACTCAGTGGACGTCTGTATTTATACAGATGCATGGATAGGGTCGTTAGGCACCGTAGTGATAAGATGACACACAAAACAAGTGGAACACCCGCACAAATCCGGATAAATTAGAGGTAACACTATCTCGGGTCATGACAATAAAGGCTCCTTTGCAAGGTCCAGATCGCAGTTTCAGCCTTGAGTTATGCGTAAAAATCTAATCTCTATGACTCAACTTAACTTTTTAAAAAAATATGGCTGGATTGCAAGGAATAATGTCTGTAAAAACTTTCATTAGGTTAACATACTTAACATTCATATAAACAAATCAACAAAATATGTCTAAATGCGCTAACCTGGATCCCTCACTATTTCAAATTCTAGCAAAGAATGAAAGTAAACCACAGCAAGTACATATAGTTAATAACAACGCAGTAGAGATAACTTGTTTTAATAGTAATCGCTCAATTCATAATAAGTCATTCTTACATTCGTTGCTTTATACGTAACTAACAGCAACATAATGCTAAAAACACACAATACGTTGCAGATGATAATAAAGAGAAGAATCCTAATTATTATAAAAAGAAACAGGAAAACAGTAGCCCTAAAAATCAGAAACAAACAAATCGTGCTTCAGCAAACTTGGTTACTGTGCCATCTGGCATAACGGTCAGGGTCAGTCAAATCTGCTGAGTGTTCAAAGCAAAGCACATTCCACATAATAAGCAACTCTAGCGGAGGGGGGAGAGCGATGTTGGATCATTTATGCCAATACCTTTTTGAATTAAAAAGGAAATTTCCTATGAATCACACGACCGTATCAAGTAATCAGAGCAGGTTCTCGTAATTTTAATACAATAATTTATTATATCTAGTGGTGGATTACGCTCGACTGTACATGCCGTAAAAATTTGAATATCAGCCATTTACATTGTTTTTATTCCTTTAGTCCACGTAATATCCTGTATTTACAGACTCACCGTTTGTTGTTCGAACTTCCCTTTTGTTCATGAAACTTACCCAGTAGATATATATATATATAGCTGTATTTCTCCGAAGTCCGACAGAAATTTCAAAACTCCCGGCACACGCAGTGGTCGGCCAGGTGGTTAGTACCCATTCCCGCCGCTGGGAGGCGGGTGTCAGGAACCATTCCCATTTTCTATTCAGATTTTTTCTGTCGCCGGTGCTGATAACAACTGTTTTCAGTACCTCCGTCTAGGATTTTCGAAACTTCTTTGTTACTTAAGTATTCCATTTGTCTTTTGGTTATTGAACATGGATCGTGACTAGGCATACGCTGATAGTGGATTGGATTTTGAATATAGTTTGGTTTTTTCTTTAACTAAGATGTCTGGGACTAGTTCAACTAGCACCAGAGTGTGTTGTATGGAAAGTTGTAAGGTGAGGTTACTGAAAGGTTCGGTAGACCCACACACAGTATGCACGAATTGTAGAGACCATGTGTGTGTAATAGATGACCGTTGTAAGGAGTGTGAATGTCTGTCTGATTCAGTTTGGAAGGCTTATGAATCCTATGTGCGAAAATTAGAGCGCGATAGGATAAGGAGGTCTTCCTCCAGGAGTGCATCAGTCAGTAGAAGTAAGGGTAGTAAGGTTTCTCCTACTGTTCCTTCAGTAGTTTGTGCAACACCTAAATCTGTTGTGCCTTCGGGCCCTGAAAAATCTGTGGAGGTCAATGCCCTATCTACGATTCTAGAGTCATTACGGAATCTAGAATCTAAAGTGCTCCCTTTGAAGGGTAAAAGCATTGTTAGTGAAGTGAAGTGCAGTGAAAGTGCCCCCAGTGTTGTGGAGGGGGCGTCAGATTGGCCCTATAATGCCTCTAGGCCTGGACCTCTGTCGAACTCCCAGGACCAGGGAGACAGACATGTCGAAAGCCGAAGGAGGGTTACGGGGAACCCCCACCGATCTGGCGTCCCTTCGGCAGATCCTGTCGACGATCTCCAGGCTGCCAAAGAGCGCGCTCGTGCGAGTATCCTCCGCGAGTGCTTTTCGTCTTCGGAGGCGTCCTCCCCGCAAAGGAGTTGGAGCTTTGGGGGACACTCGCGTCCTCTGAAAAGAACTAAGACGTCAGATGTAACACAGGCGGCCGTCGTCAGTAGTTTCTCAGAGGAGGACGTGGAACGTCCTTTCGCTCCTGCTTTGCGGGCTGCGCCTTTTTATGTGGACTACTCTCCACCACAAAAGAGAGCAAAGACGCAAGTTGTCGCACAGGCGGCCAGCGTTTTTGGTCTCAGGGAGGAGGACGCTTCACGTCCTTTCTCTTCTGCTGCTTTGCGGTCTTCACCAGAGTGTTTTGCGGCATTGACGCCACAAAAGAGAACCAGGACGTCATCCGACGATGACACCTTTGAGCGCCCCAGTCGCTCTAAGAAGAGAACCGAGTAGGTCCGTATGAGAAGGAATAGGGCTTCCCCTCGCCCCTCGCCTTCTCACAGGATCAGTTTTTCACCTGAAAAGGAATCGTCTCCAACAAGAAGAGTCATCCGTTCAATGCAACAACAATTTGCTTCGTTGCTGGCTGAGAGAGAGGTAGAACCGCGTCGTAGAAGAAAGGATGATAAATTGCCGATCAAAAGATCTAAGCGGTCTCCCGCTTCTTCGGATCGCTCTTCTCTTTCACCAGTTGCTACGCCCTCTAGATTTCGTGCATCTCACTTGCAGCTGGGTAAAGAGCGCGAGGAACTTCCTCCGAAAGATTTGTATATCGAGAGGAAGAAAACTCGCCCTACTCTTCGAAGTGTTCCCCTCTCTTCTCATAGGGGCTCACTTTATTCGAAGATTGACGTTCTTTCTGCTGCGAAACAAGGCGGTTTGCAAGCCGAGAATCAGGATATGGACACTAAGCTGGATGCTTATATGGACGCCAAGCGTGGCGCTCAGCAGAGTGCTAAGCGTGACGCTCCATCGGACGTCAAGCGTGACACTCGGCTGGACGCTAGGCGCGATGCTCGGCTGGACGTCAAGCGTGGCGCTCGGCTGGGCGCCGGGTGTGGCGCTCGGATGGACGCCGAGTGTGACAAGTTTACGAACACCTGTACAGATGTTATGAATGACGCTTTGTTGGACACTTATCAGGCCTCACAACGTGATATTTGTCCGGACGCTCGCTTACACTCTAACATTTGTAGAGACTCCCATCGAGATATTGTTCAGGAAACAAGCACTTCTATTCCTGAACCTATGGATACTAATATACAGAACACACCTAGTACGTCACAGCAGCGCTCTTCTTCAAAGATTGGACTGAAAGGACTTCTACCACCTTCTTCGGGAGGCCCCTCTGCCGCTCCTACAGAAGAAGGAGGATTGAGTAATGTTTCAGAAGAAACAGACGAGGATCAACCTTCTACGTCAGCTTCTTCTGATTATCAAGTATTAGTTCACTTGCTTCGGGCTTCTTTTGGAGACTAATTCCAACCCGCAGCTCCTCGCTCTCCTCCTTCTCAGTTTTCATTGTCGAAAACCAGCAAGACTCCTGGATTTGTTAAGATGACGAAGTCTCTTTCAACTAAAAGAGTTTTCAAAAAGGTTCAAGATTGGATGGAGTCGAGGAAAGCACAGGGAAAGTCTTCTTTTGCCCAGCCTCCTTCAAGACTATGCGGCAAGGCAGGCATTTGGTACGAGACAGGCGAAGATGTCTGTTTAAGAGCTCCCGCATCTGCGCAAGGTGATTTTTCCAGTCTAGTCGACGCACCAAGGAGGTCTCTCCTTTCGTCAGCAAAAGTAGCATGGACTCCTGCTGAAATGGACCACCATCTTAAAGGCCTTTTTCGGACAATAGAAGTTTTCAATTTCTTGGACTGGTGCTTGGGACTGCTAGACACAAAGGCTCGTAGTCAAGATTCAATTAGCCTGGGGGAGCTATCCAGCATTCTTGCGTGTATGGATAAGGCCGTCAGAGATGGTTCAGAGGAATTAACTTCGCATTTTTGTGCAGGGCTCTTAAAAAAGAGAGCTCTCTACTGCAAATTCACTGCGAAGGCAGTATCTCCAGCACAGAGGGCAGATTTGCTTTTCGCCCCTCTCTCGAACCATCTCTTTCCCCAGGCTATGATTAAAGATGTAGCCGGCAGTCTGCAAGAAAAAGCTACTCAGGACCTCTTAGCGCAATCTTCTAGACGTCCTGTAGTTCCTTCGACTTCTGCAAGAACACAGTTTTCCAAGAAAATAAAGCCCTTTCGAGGTGGGGCTTCCTCGAGACCTCCTCCTCGAGGAAGAGGCCTTTCCAGAGGTAGAGCCCCGTCTAAACCCAGAGGTAGGAAATGAGAATGTAGTCCTTCAGACACCAGTAGGAGCCAGGCTTCAGTTGTTTGCAAAAGCCTGGAGAAAGATAGAGGCGGACACCTGGTCGCTCAATGTCATCGAGTGAGGATACAAATTACCATTCCTGAAGCCGCCTCCGCTGTGCACAACGCCCAGGGATCTATCACCTTCGTACCAGCTGGAAAAACAACAGATCTTGTTCGATCTGCTCGAACAAATGCTCGAGAAGAAGGCAATAGAACAGGTAGACGACCTTCAATCCCCGGGTTTCTACAACAGGTTATTCCTGGTACCGAAACAGTCGGGAGGTTGGAGGCCAGTTTTAGATGTGAGCAGTCTAAATCTTTTAATAGAAAGACAGAGGTTCAAGATGGAGACACCTCAGTCAGTGCTTGGAGCCTTAAGACAAGGCGATTGGATGGTGTCATTATACCTTCAAGATGCATACTTCAACGTCCCGATTCACCCCCAATCGAGGAAGTATCTGCGTTTTGTCATGAAGGGAAGAGTTTTCCAATTCAGAGCTCTTTGCTTCGGATTGAGTACGGCACCAATGATCTTCACAATTTTAATGAAGAATGTGGCGAGGTGTCTTCATCTTACAAACATCAGGGTCTCTCTATATCTAGACGACTGGCTCATTCGAGCATCATCGAAAGAAAAGTGTTTGAAGGATCTTCAGTCAACCTTAACTCTAGCGAAGTCCCTGGGACTTATGGTGAATTTTGAAAAGTCACAACTGATCCCCACACAGTCCATCGTGTATCTGGGGATTCAGATGGATTCAGTGGCTTTTCAAGCTTTTCCGTCCCAGGGACGTCAACAGCAAGGATTAGACAAAATATCAGTCTTCTTAAGGAAAGAATCATGCTCGGTGAGGGAATGGATGAGTCTGCTGGGGACCATTTCCTCGCTGGAGAAGTTTGTTTCCTTGGGGAGACTACATCTCAGACCTCTCCAGTTTTTCCTGAAGGAGAATTGGAAGGACAAAGAAAATTTAGATGCAATTTTAAGAATTCCGAGAGAAGTAAAGGATCACCTAAAGTGGTGGCTCATTCCTTTAAAACTTTCGGAAGGAGTATCCCTCAAACTTCAGAGCCCCGACCTAGTGTTGTTCTCCGACGCATCCACCACGGGGTGGGGAGCTACACTAGGGGGGGAAGAAGTGTCAGGCACCTGGAGAGGGGAACAGGTGTACTGGCATATAAATCTCAAAGAACTAGCGGCCATATACTTGGCTCTACAATTTGCGAAAACGCAAAACGTAAAGATTCTGACGAGATTCGTTGCAGGCGTGGAGAACGTCTGTGCGGATCTCCTCAGTCGGCAAGGTCAACTGCTGCCGACCGAGTGGATTCTACATCAGGAGGTGTGCCAAGAGCTGTGGAAGTTGTGGGGACGTCCCCTAGTAGACGTCTTTGCGACATCAAGAACAAAGAGGCTTCCACTGTACTGCTCCCCGGTGCTCGATCCGGGAGCAATAGCAATAGATGCCCTTCTCTGGGACTGGACAGGGATGGATCTGTACGCCTTTCCCCCGTTCAAGATCCTGGGAGAAGTGATGAGAAAATTTGCGACTTCAGAGGGGACGAGAATGACGTTAATCGCCCCTTACTGGCCGACAAAAGAATGGTTCACAGAGGTCATGTCCTTCGTAGTAGACTTCCCGAGGACACTGCCTTCGAGGACAGATCTACTCAAACAGCCCCACTTCGAGAGGTACCACAAAAACCTCCCCGCTCTGAGTCTGACTGCATTCAAACTATCAAAAAGTTGGCCAGAGCGAGAGGTTTTTCAAGACCTGTGGCAAGAGCTATTGCCAATGCAAGAAGGGCTTCCACTCTTGCAGTGTACCAATCAAAGTGGGCTACGTTTAGGAGTTGGTGCAGAAGGAAGGGCATTTCCTCTACCACGACCTCTGTGAGCCAAATAGCGGACTTTTTATTTTACCTAAAGAACGACTTGAAGCTTGCGGTCTTGACAATCAAAGGCTACAGAAGTGTGCTATCTGTAGTCTTTAGACATAGAGGAATTGATTTGGCAAATGACAAAGATATTCACGATCTATTAAGGTCTTTCGAAACTACAAAGATTCCTCAACTTAAATTACCGTCTTGGAATTTGGACGTAGTCCTTAAATTCCTAATGTCCAGTCGGTTTGAACCGCTTCAAAATGCATCGTTAAGAGATCTTACTAAGAAAACTGTTTTCCTAACTGCTCTGGCGACGGCGAAGAGGGTTAGCGAAATTCAAGCTTTTAGCAAGCATATTGGATTTAAGGGGCATAATGCAATCTGCTCATTAAGCCCGACGTTTCTAGCTAAAAATGAGAATCCTTCCAACCCTTGGCCCAGAAGTTTTGAGATTAAGGGTATGGGGGAAATCATTGGACGAGAGCCAGAGAGAGTCCTGTGTCCTGTCAGGGCTCTAAAGATTTATTTGCAGAAAACGAAGGAATGTCGAGGTCCTTCTAACAACTTATGGTGTTCGGTCAAGAGACCAGAGTTACCTATGTCGAAGAATGCTCTGGCATTCTTCTTGAGGGACACCATTAGACAGGCGCATTCATCTTGCAAAGACAGTGATATTAAGCTGTTGAAAGTGAATGCCCACGAAGTGAGGGCTATATCTACCTCGGTAGCCTTCCAAAAGAATATGGCACTCAATGACATTCTGAGTGCCACTTTTTGGCGCAGCAACTCGGTGTTCGCTTCACACTACCTGCGGGATGTGAAGACGACATACGAGAACTGTTATGCGCTTGGACCATACGTCGCCGCAGACACTTTGTTGGGGGCAGGAAGTAGCACTCATCCTACCCTGTAGAAAATGGGTAGGTGAGTTTTGTAAAGGTTTATATTGATTTATGGTTGTAAGGTCACCCGCCTGAGCCGGACTTCCTTTCCTTTAGCCTAAGTGACGTGGGAATTAAATTTGTTAGGCTGGTCAGGTGGTGAATTTTTACTTCGTTGCCCTCATAGTATGGTTAAAATGGTCTAGTCACATTGTGGTCACGCTCCCGTTGACAGAACATCTAGAACTCACCAGCTATATAGGTCACTACCTTGCTGGAGACTCTAGTAAAGCAGTAGCAGACTTGGGTAACAGTAATCACGAAGTCAGCTATGCTAACAGGTAAGGAACCAAGATGTTATTCATCTGCACGTAATGTGTTTCCAAAATCCTTTTCTGTCTCTCCCCACCTCCAAAGGTGGGATTCAGCTATATATATATCTGCTGGGTAAGTTTCATGAACAAAATGATATTAAGATACAATAAAGTTTGTTCATACTTACCTGGCAGATATATATAATCAAAGTACCCACCCACCTCCCCTCAGGAGACAGTGGGAATAGAAAATCTGGATAGAAAATGGGAATGGTTCCTGACACCCGCCTCCCAGCGGCGGGAATGGGTACTAACCACCTGGCCGACACTGTGTGTGCCGGGAGTTTTGAAATTTCGGTCGGACTTCGGAGAAATACAGCTATATATATATCTGCCAGGTAAGTATGAACAAACTTTATTGGTTCAGTAATTGGCAATAACAAGTTAATTTCGTAGCATAACTCAGATTCAGTACAGGGCGGATAAGCGCTTACAGATACCTCTATAGTTATAAAAAACATTGATCTGTATCTAGTGTAATTGTAAGATATCCATCTATGGGTATACAAAACATTATCTTACCTCCTGCCAAATAAGGAATGTTTATCAAAGGAAAATTCTATAAACCACCTAACATATTAAAATCCGTTTTGAACAAAAAAGAGACAGTTGAACCAATCACTTTTCTCATAAATCGTGACATTGTTCAAGCGACCCAACAGAATTCTCCCACACCCGCAGTCGCAGTTTGCACGCAAAATCTCGAGACGCATGCACCCTCGAATGCCTTAGTGCATGTAAAAAGACTTTGCTGGGATCTGAAATTTTAATCCTTCCCGACACTCTGAAATATAACGATTTCCGCGAAGAAAGCACTATTCATGATTGACTCACAGCAACAAGTTAATCTAGTGATCCACAAAACCTATACATATTGTGGATATGGAAGTTATAAATATCGCATTTTTTATTGTTGCTAAATTGAATCACGGCCGACCAGTCGTAGATAAATCCCTCTTATACTCTATCTAAAGTAATATCCGTAAAGTCATTCAAGCAGAGGTGATTCGGCTGAAATTTTTTTATCTTTTATCTGAATACCAGGATGTTTCTCCACTAGCGAGTGATCTCTGGGGGAAAACAGATGTCATTGAACACAAAATACGTATATAGCTTTATGTTTGTCTAAGGACAAACATAAAGCTATATACGCACCTTCATATAGACTCCCAATGAAATTTCAAAATAGAGATAAATGACAAAGTTGAAAAAATGTTAGTAATAGGAGTCATTAGGAAATCAAATAGCCCATATAATTTTTCCCTTAAACGTCATGCCTAAAAAGATCGGACTTGGCGAATCTGAGTAGATTTCTGTTGCTTAAACAAGGAAACGATTCCCGATCGTTTTCCAGTGCCATGTACCGATGATATCTTATCTTTGTTAGGTCAGAATAAATTTTTCACCATCTTGGACTTATTTAAAGGCTTTCACCAGATACCATTAGCCAAGCGAGTGTACCTCATACAACGCCTTCAGCACACTCAGGGAACATTATCAATTTTTACGTATGTCTTCGGTTTACGTTACGCCCCAATTACACTCACCAGAATGATTAATATAGTGTTTGGAGACTTTTTAGGGGATGCCCTACATGCCTATATGGTTGGTCTTGTAATCTTTTTCAAATACCTTAGAAGTACATTCGCATAAACTAGAGCTAGTGCTACAGAGACAAAGACAAATAATCTCAGAGTAAAATATCTAAATGTGAGTTTTAAAAACCAAACATGTTTATTTAGGTTTTATGTGTCTAATCAAGGTCTTAAAGTAGTCCATGGTAAGGTGTCGGCTATTCATAACTTCCGGTACCTATTAACGTGAAAGGGGGATACAGCACTTTTGTGCTGTAGTGGGTATTACAATCGTAAGTAAATATGTAACTCTTCAATCATAGCAGCTCCTTTAACAGATCTTACGAAGAAGGGCGCAGATTTATTATGGTCTGAAAAGCATCAACAGGCGTTCGATATCTTAAAATTGGAATTATGCAGCTCACCTATCTAAAAAATCCCTGATTTAAATAAGGAATTTTTTTTATTGCAACAGATGCCTCAGACCAAGGGGTAAGAGGGGTACTACTTCAGCAATATGATAAACAGTTCTTTCCTATAGCTTTTTATTCACGTAAACTAAAGCCCTCTGAAAGTAAATATGCAGTAATAGGCAAGGAAGAGATAGGTATCGTTAACTCACTAGTACATTTTAAGTTCATAATCTACGGCTATCCTGTTAAAGTCCTTACTGACCATAAGTCCCTTACCGAGTTTTTCAAAGGCTTTAATCACAGTCCCAAAGGAACTCAGTGGCATATGATCATTCGGGTCTATGGAGCCAAGAGAAGATATCTACCTGGGAAAGCAAATATCATAGTTGACGCATTATCCCGCAATCCCGCACCATACTGCAAAGAACCATTAATTGGACCAAAAGATATAGAAACATCCGTGCCTATTGTTAAAACCGTATCTGAACAAGAAAATTCATTAATCCAAGAGATCGTGAACACTGAATACCTGGGTGGGAGCGCTGAACAAAGAAAAGGTCAGCAGCTAAGCAAAACAATAAACACTTCGAACGGAAACCCTAAAGCAAAAGTATATTTAAAGTATGTGTATCAGAATTATGTAATCAAATGTAATATTATATGTAGGTCCGTGACGAGGACAACCTGAAGAACACAGCAGGTGACTAACGACCTGGTAGTAGTAATAATCTCTTTCATACCAATCGTCCTAAACTGGTTGCATTCCAATCCATTACATGGTCATCCAGGGTTCTCTATTATGTCACAGAAAGCCAAATCACTATTTTACTGGCCTACAATGCTTACAGATATAAAAAGCACATAACTAATTGTAACGTGTCATGAAAACAAGGGACACACTAAGACACCTGTCAGTTTAGGGCCTATCCCGTGCCAAATCAATCCTTGAAAGAATACATGTAGAATTATTAACAGAGTTACGAGTCTGACAGAGAAAATAAACACCTCTTAGTGTTAATAGTTGCCTTGACACGTTATATAGAACTAATAGCACTAAAAAACAACACCGCAATTGAGTGCGCTAGGAATATTTATGAGTGCTACATCAGTAAACATGGAATTCAACACATGATAATCTCTGACTCGGGTGGTGTAAATCAATAATAATTTCCTGAACTTGTTGTGTGAATTCCTTTCCATTAAGAAAACCAATACCATATTTTATCACCCAGAATCAATCGCTTTGGTAGAACGGATAAATAAGAAAGTGTCAATGTCCTACGAGTTACATTCTTTATATTGGATCCAAACTAGATTATAGCAGTTCTCGCGGTTTTAAATACCTTTATTATCTATATCTTGTATCTATAGAAATGATACCGCAAGTAGCCTTATACGGTACGCTGCTAGAACACTTTTCCACATATTCAGGCCAACCATTAATTTATCAAATATATAAAAAAAAAGTATGGATACAAGTGGAGTTGATATAATATACTCCGTAAGAAGTTGGAAGGGTTACAAATTATAATAAAAGAGGAATCACGATAAAATCAATAAGCAAAACATAACCATATGCAGTAAGTGTTTATAAAATATCCAAATATATATGTGTAAAGATTTGAACTCTAACTTAACGCTTTAGTTTAGTAGTCCATTCAGTATTCTAGGGATATTAACGACAAATAAGCTAAAAGCTCAAACACATATCAAAACCTACTGGCATATTGTCTGTCCCGGTGGTTTATATTCGTAGTCAAAAAAAAAAAAAAAAAAAAAAAAAAAAAGGAGATTTTAAAGTCAGGAAGTCTATAAGTGAAAATGTATATCTATGTGAATAATCCTATATGGCTCTTACAGGGTAAATAATATGTATAAAATTTGTCTGGAAACCTTTTTTCATTAGTTTGAATAAGGAATATCTAATTTAACATAAGTAATTACATATACTTTACAATCTTGCAGGTCTCCAACGTGAAACTAATATTATATTGTTCAATTCTGGTACTGTTTTTTTCAGACATTCTTCTCGTGTGGGTGGAGTATTAAAAAAAAATATCCAATTTATACATGGCTATCATTTGATTGTACTTAAGTCATATTTTTTTCAGCAAGTAACGTAACTCTTAAGCTGGATGAGCGCAGCCTCCTGCCTAGCGCGTGTTGTTGAATCATCGTATAAATAGCACATGCATCACTGTTCCTTTTAACCCCAATAATCCGCTTGCACAGGCTTCATCTGTAGTTGTGTGTTGTCTCGTGCTTGCAAAGCAGGTTGGCTGGAGAGAGGAATGCTTAGCTCATGAACTTCACATGTGGTTCATGGGTCACAGTGACATACATAGCCGTAACCTATTCTTATCCGTGTGATCAATGCAAGTTTAGTTAAGGAATCACAATCGTCTTAAAATTAATGAACAAAATAAGCAAATAGAATTTCTATAACATGAAAATGAATTAATTTTTTCTGAACCTCATAGACAATTACAGTCAATAAATCAGCTTATGACATTGGTAAACGGACACTTAGAAGTATCAGGTCATGGATATGAAATATTTACTTGCAACACTAGCATATTATCACATTCTTGGGAAAATGTCACATTTTCTTGAAAAACCCAAAGTTTATATAGAAATTAGTTACTTAGTGGGTTCTTTCGTTGCATCTCCTGCCTATTAAAGTTTTAAAAATTAACCTCAGAGGATGCGCGCGAGAAAATTGAATATGAACCTTTTGTTAGGGGCACATAGGATCGGATTTTATCACAGCTTAATTTCAGTAAGCATAGAGAAATACAGAATCATGATTAATATTCTCTTTGACTCTAATGTTGCCTGGCAATCTTACAAATAGCTTCTTTGTCTAGTAACTTACTACCAGTAATATCGAATTTTCTTTGGGATTCGTATTGATATCTGTTAATATGGATATTTTTGCGGTCGTCAGAGACCTGGATAGGTTCACTCGTTGTTATAATGCCATGGATAAAAAATTTGTACACCTGACTCTTTTGAATTCCATAAAATATCAGCGAATTCATGTGGGTTAAGTCTAGTCCTTAATGGCTTTCTCCCTCCCGTATTTGGATGTTGTCTGAATTTACTTTGCCCTTGTGACAAGTATAATTTCACTTACAGGCTGATTAACGGAACCTGGTTACAGTACCCTGCAGCACGAGTGTTTCACATCGCATGCCCGGACAGATCGTTTACAACTCCCAAAACCCGTTCGTCGCTGCGGATGACTGCAGTGAAGTAACAACCGCCTGCAGTGTGAAGGGAAGAAGGGAATAAGCACCATCATAAGTGAACAAGCTTATTTCGTGGACTTCTTGGACTGACACCCGTATCCCGTCGTTAATCTCGTTTTTAATGCGGAATGCTCCGGCGGCTGTCGGAATTGACTACAAAAGGGACATACTTCCGACAATTACGACCAAGGAGGATATTCAACTCTACGTTTGCTGCCGCAGGAGTCGTGCTGGGGATGATTTTATTCATCGTGAACATATTCGTATGGCATAGGATGCAGAGGACAAGTATGGGCGCAAAATAGAACTTCGGACCCTGCCCAGTCAATTTCCCCTTGTTTTTAACCATTTGGAATTGGCCATTTCATTTGGCTATAGGTGGTTGTCTGGAACTGTGTAATGGACGAAAAGTAGTTCAAAACGCTAGTTAAATGTGTAGTGGGTACATCCTTGGCCATGTATCCCATATATAAAGTATCAGTAAATAACAGAATCGAAATATATCTGTGCCTGTACGCACTAAGAATCTATTTAAAGTGCACATATATTAATCATAATTATATGAATCAATATATTTATGTATAAATAAATCAGGTAGCCTATAATCAATCTGTTACCTTTTATCTTACCAATAACTGCAGTTAGTATATGGGTTAATGAATCAGTTAGTATATGAGTTAAAATATCAACTACTATATCAGTTAGTATATGAGTTAAAATATCAACTATATCAGTTAGTATATGAGTTAAAATATCAATTACTATATCAGGTAAAATATCAGTTATTATATTAGTTAATATATGGTTTTTATCACTTCATATATGATTTTTATCAGTTAAAATATGATTTTTATCATGTTAATCTTTATGTTATGCAATTATCAGGAGTACATTAGTATTTTCTGTAGCATATGTATCTTAATGAGTTGAAGTGAAAAACTATCATTATATATCACGTGATCATTATTATTTACAAATATCATCATATGCATGTGTCTTATATCTTATTACATAAATCTGTATTGTGTACACCATGAATTTTTTTTACTTATAAGTATTTTCTATATATCTATATATATTCACATAGTGTCTGTATCATACTCCTTTAAGTCAAATGCAAATCAAGCTTGAGTAATATTCAGTGTTTGGTTTTGTAGCCGACCGAGCATTTATGTAAGTGCTACATAAGCAGAATATATGGAATGTTATTCCATATATAAAAAACTAAAACTATGATTAATTAACACCAGTGACCCAAGAGGTCAACCAGTTTGCTTGCAGGAATGTGATCAGACCAGACGCGATAAAGTAGGCTAAGATGACGTGTTGTAATCAGTCAGTGTCTAGTTGCCGTCACCTGTGGTCATTCATTTGCTTTTGAAAAACAGTAATGCATTGTTGAGGGTTCCCAGTGGGAGTTCTTGCATCTTCTTCACGGTCTTGACCCGTTTTAACCTTCCTAATAATTGAGTTGGGGGCCCCAACACCATAGTAGTAATGTTTCCTGACCTGGGTGGGTGCTTCATCGGCGGATAATTCACTACATGTGCTATTACCCATATCTGAAAGAGAGAAATAATGACTGTGTAATATATTCTTCTTCCAACTGGCGCATTATTTTTTATATGAACACTTAATCGATATACAGATGAATCTTATTGCTTTTTACCATTTAATATTCGCTACATGTTCAAGAAAACGAAAGTGGTTAAGATGATACTTACTGGATAGTGACGGTGGATGTGCCAGCCAAGCGAAAAGGTATGGTGCACGTAGAACAATTGAGAACAGACTAATAACTATATCCTTCAGTTGACTTTATAACGCAATCTATGGGTATTAATGGTATGTGAATAGGGTTTGCAAATCTCTGCTACGGTTTACAAACTGGGTATGTTTATGTGGGTGACCAGTGGTGTGAATAAGTCACCATAGGGCAGTACACCCATAAATCGCGCTCTTAGCCGTTGATGCCACGGTTCAGATATCAAGGTGTGAAACGGGTATTAACCGTATGTGAAGATGGCGGGGGTTAAAGATTGGATGTTAAGGAATGCAGCTACATTTGTGATAAAAAATAGCATCTTTAATGACTCATAGTGTCAGAAGTTTGGGAAAGGAACGCACCCCTCAACAAGTTCACGCATTAACCGCTAGAGAGGACATTGAATGTCAATTTTCGAGTATGTATAAAAATGCTGCGCTGGTTAATCCACTCACCAGTCCAGTCTTGAATGTTGGAGACGAATGAGCATTGGAACGCAGTTTTTAGAAGGGGATATACTATTCAAAATACTCTGGAAATTTCTTAAATCTGAAAAGTGGATACATCGCAAAATCCTGTCATATACTTCTTGGAAGATTTAGCCGGTGAAGAAATAAAGGGAGTATTCTACCGTGAAAAATTAATTCCCACAATTCTACCAAAAACATATATCACTATTTTGAGAAGCAGGAAGAAAAATAATAAAATTCAATATTGCGTTAATTGGGAAGGTTACCTGAGTCAATTCAATTCATGGGTCGATGAATCCCAAATTGTATGGATATGAACTGTAAACAACCTTTAATACATACAGTCATTCCAATCTTAAACAGCGGTTTTGTTGCTACCATATCGGAAATTTTTAGAGATTTTCTTTGCGGTAATCTAACTCAAGATAAGAAATTCATTAAACACTTGAGAAAGTGTAGGCGTGAAATTCATCTTGTGTGCTTGAAAACGTCTGTAGCTAATAAGAAAAATTTATTGAAAAGCCATAAAGGGGGCGGTATTTTATCGGTCTTACTACCTTTAGCCACGAGTTTGATAGGGAGTGTTTTTAACTGACGAAAAATGAAGGAGTTTTAAGTTATCCCCGCAGTTATATACGAGAGGTTAATGAATAGAAAGGAGGTTTGTGATAATATTGATAATAATTATACTAACCTTGAGGGTAATGGTAGGTTGGATACAACTGTTAGTGACATGGCACTACCTCAATGTTAAAATGAATGCAAAATTTCCCACGGTGGCTAAATCACTCACGGGACCTCCTCATTCTCCTATAAAGGGTGTGGGCGAGGTGGCTGAAGTAACTGGGGAGGAGGGGTTAAATGTGTAAGGATTAAATTTAAAATACATATTCCATATGTATAAATACTCTAATGACCTAAGAGGTCACTGTTAAGATAACAAGGACTGTGATAAGAGTTGATAAACAGGACGCAAGCTAGGCTGGATATATTGAATCAGCAACGCCCTCGTTTGCATTTGCCTGTGATAATCAAATCCATGATTGTGTCAGAGGTGTCACAGTGCTTCGCCTGAGAACCTATTGACCTATAGCCCAGACGTCTACGTGACTTCCTCTCACATGTTTGTCTGTCTGTATGTTATGTATGCTGAGCTAAGCTGTGCTCTCCTATACTCTTGTAAATGCCTTGTAACTTAGAACTCTACTTTCCCTCCTAGAATCAGGTTCTCCTAACTACCTTCTTGCCTTCTACTCAAGAGATGTAGTTTTGTAAATATACCGTTGTTAAGTTATCATCATGAGTTTGAAAACATCTCCGCCTATATACTAAAGATTCTGACTTAGAAATTATTGTCGCAATCGCAGACGAGGATGGGAAGTATACCACACGATACTTGCATATAACATCGCAGGTCTAAATAACCTCACAGTGCAGCCTCGTTATACAAGGCGTAGCACAAACATTGGTGGCAGCTTACCGGGTAGACGACAACGGAAGACAACATAGCTGGCTGCACGGAAACGGACTAAACCACATCATCCGAAGACTGAAGAAATGTAACATATCAGAAGACAATGAAGGTGAGAGCAAATGCTCAGATTACGTTGAAAACAGTTAAAGGGGATATTAGCCGCAAAAGAAGCAATCCCAATTTAACAGGTATTATTCCAATATTATTCAAAGAACCTCAAAAGTCGTATGCTACAGCTTTTGTTAAACACTTACAAAATTCTAGTTCAATTGAATGGAATGAAGAAGGGGATTTAGCTCATCCACTGGAAGGTTATAATATTTTAGAAATCGCTGGAGAATTTCAAGGGAGTAAAAAAACCAACGTTGATAATATTTCCAATTACCACTACTTAATTGAGATGGCAGGGGTTAAAGATTAGATGTTAAGGAATGCAGCTATTAAAAAAAATAGAAGCATGGCGCAATGCATTGAAAAGAGGCGGGCGGTAGTGGTAGGAAGATGTTGGGACATGCGAAAAAGAAAATGGCAGGTACATGGATACCTTATTAACATGTTGGGAAAATTATACAACTTGTTTAATCGTGTGATTAACCCTTTACATGATACAACTTGTTTAATCACGAGGTTGAGATAACAGTTCGAAAGTGGGTCAGGCTTTAGCGTGATTCATAGCTTCAGGTGGCATGATACAACTTGTTTAATCAGTGATTTTGATAAAGGGGGAACTTGTCCGAAAATAGGTTCAGAAAGAGAAATACTTGTTTAGTAGTGGCCACTAATTGTGTTACATGCTGGAATTACGGTGTGGTTGAAGACGTCGTTCAAATATATCCACATGCCGAGATTGTAGGCTTTCGATATTCTTGAGCTGGTGCAACATATATCTGTCTTCGCGATCGCGGTGCTGAAGTGTCGGCCCTTGTGAAAAGGCCCGAAAATATTACCTCTTGGGAATGTGACGATGAAGTAGATCTCCCTACCGTAGCTACTTTATTAGCCCAATATGGTATTGGTGCCCCTGTTGAAGATAATGAATATGCCCAAAAGAGTGTAGCATATTCCAAAGATGAGGACCATGCTGACCGTTTGAGCAGGGATACCAAGCAGATGAGGTTAAACCACTTTTTTTCTTCAGTGAAGAAATTGAAGGAAGAATGATTTAAATCATCGTATGACTATGTCAAATATGTTATCTTCCCCACCGGTATCGGACAAAGTGGAAGAGTTAACATGACTTGGTTGAATCAGTATTTACCTGTGTTATCTACATTCAGTGATGAAATGAAAAAAATTGGTAAAATCACTTGTGTGGTCATCATGAAATAGAATTTATCCTTGCTAGTTGAAAGATGTGTGGAAGATTTATATATGAAGAACTTGTTATCAAGATTTAAAAGCTTAGATGTATTAGATGAATTATCTTTCACACACGATCGGGAAACTGGGGAAGATGTGTGTGGTATATACTAGCAATGTGTCTCAATGATGTATTATTTTCGTAAAACAAATGTACATCATGTCTGTGTATTCTTTTGTACACCTTTTCCAGTGTAGTCTTGTATGACTTTGTATAGAATATTAATTCATGTATATCATTCCCCATGTATTTCTGTATGACTTTTGTTACAAAAATAATAATTCTGTATGTAATCTGATTTTCCACTTAACCTCTTTACATATGGAATATTATGGATCTATATACACATATCATAAATGATTAAGACTGAAATGGGTTTTGTTAAGTTACTTTTCAGTGTACCCTATTGACTTTAAAAAATTTGCATTTAGGAGTGAATTCGGTGAACATGTTGGAACCTGTGACTTCAAATTTTAAGACATCATCGGCGGGGAGGGGGGCGGCAAGTGGAAGGAATTTAGGGTGAGGGTTGAAATTTTTACCTCAGTAGACTATGAGGAACTTTGTGATTGGGGTTGAAATCAGGGTTTGTACCTCCCATAGAGTATGAGGTCCTTTGGGGTCAGGGTTGTTATCAGGGTTTTTACCTCCCATAGAGTATGAGGTCCTTTGGTGGGGGGGTTCAGGGTTGAAATCAGGGTTTTTACCTCCCTAGAGTCTGAGGTCCTTTGGGGTCAGGGTTGAAATCAGGGTTTTTACCTCCCATAGAGTATGAGGTCCTTTGGGGTCAGGGTTGAAATCAGGGTTTTAACCTCCCAGAGTATGAGGTCCTTTGGGGTCAGGGTTTTCATCCCTGTAGAGTATGAGGTCCTTTGGGGTCAGGGTTGAAATCATGGTTTTTACCTCCCATAGAGTGAGGTCCTTTGGGGTCAGGGTAGAAATCAGGTTTTCATCCCTGCAGAGTTTTGCCCGCGACCGTGGGAACCTGTGAAATTTCACACCTATTTGTTATATTCACACATTTATGTTCAATTTTCACACCTAAAGGTATGAAAAGTAATTAACACCTCATTAAAAGGTGTGAAACTTCACACCTAGGTGCTAATCCCCAAGTAGAAAAATTGACTACCTGGGGATTAGCACCTAGGTGTTGAGGGACAATGGGGGTTTTTTCCCCTACTAACATTATTCATTTCACAACTCCATGATATCATTTCATAAGGTTTTGTACTTTTCCATCGCATGGTTTTGTGCTGCGCTTCTAAGGTTTCTATACCTTCCATTTCACGAATTCGTGTAGCCATTTGTAAGGTTCCCATACCTTCCATTTCATGAATTCATGTTGCCAGTTCTTAAGGTTTCCATGCCTACCATTTCATGAATTTATGCAGCCATCCCTGTGGTTTCTGTACCTGCCATTTCACAAATTCGTGCAGCCATTCCTAAGGTTTCTGTACCTGCCATTTCCTGAATTCGTGGACCACCCCAAGGTTCCCAAACCTCTTATTTCCCGAAATCATACTGGAAATTCTTAAGGTTCCCATACTTTCCATTTCAGGTATTCATGCAGTCATTCTTATGGTTTCCATACTAACATTTCATGGATTCATGCTGCCATTCCTAAGGTTTCTGCACCTGCCATTTCACGAATTCGTGCTGCCATCCCTAAGGTTCCCATACCTCCCATTTCCTGAATTCGTACTGCAAATTCTTAAGGTTTCATTACCTTCCATTTCACGAATTTATGCGGCCATTCCAAGACTCCTAGTCCTTGTGACTATTTTTATTAGCAGCAACTATATCCAAGTTTCGTGCTACATAGGATATCTACGATTTGTGCCTGCCATTCCAGGCCTTGTGTCACTTTCATTTACTGCCTTCCAAAACGAGTATCAATTCCCTTTCAGAACCAGCATATGTTCTTACTGGACTAAAGTACAACTTTCCAGCACCATCACCTAGATTCTTTAGAAAAGACATAATTCACTTCATCATTTCGTAACGAACAAGATTGTTCGGCACACCATCTCTCCCTACCAACCCCCCTCTCATAACAACCGTGGAAGCTCACCCAAGGACACAGCCTCACAACCCGTGCTTGAGTCAGTCACTCCTACTTGTGAGTCAATAACGCAACCAATAACCTCCTCCTCTTCCTCCCCATCTGCAACTGACCAGGCCCTGGGTAAGGGAGAACTCAAGGAACTAAGACAAATGATGCTAGGAATCGGGAAGAGTGCCACTGTTCCTGTTGTTGCAGCAGTCAGCATCTTCATCAGACTTGGGTCTCCCAAGTCCACCTCAGAGGTGTCTAAGGAAGAGAGGAAAATGGCATCAAGGCTCAAAGAAACCTAAGAGAGTCAATAGTATTCTCTCCCCACTAGTGCTCCCTGGCACAGTGCCATACTCTTATGGAGAATTCTGCTCTCTCCCCATCCAGAGGAGGATATCAGATTCTTTACCTATTACTTCCTTCTTATCGTTTTGTACCTTTTTCTACTTGTACTTTTCTATCTCTTCACCTTGTATAATTTCCTTCCCCTCTCATTTTACACATTTTAGGAAAATATTTTTCGTCCTGTGCTCTGCTTATGTAGTGTTATTTGCCACAGACTCTGGCCATATAAGTTGATTATCTTCCTCAAAAATGTCTGAGAGGCATACCAAGTTCTGAATAATATGCCCCTTAAGGCCTATAAGTCCCAAATCTGGCACAGTACCATATTATACGTACTTCATACCCTCTCATGAGATAAGGAATACATAAATGCCAGTACAAAGGCTAGCAATGCAGCTTTAGCTTACCGAGGCAAAATTGTTTAAAGAACTGTTACTTCACTAGTTATCAATTTTTATTTTATTTCTTTCGATTTTGTGTATTCATAGCTAGTAACTTGATTCGGCAATTGATATACATTATAGGAGAGGCCCTATGTCATAGGGCTTTATAGTATAAACTCACAGGTACGTTAACCTATTATGAAAGCGTTGTATCGCCTCTTCAAAGCTAACTAATAAAGTGTCCTTGTATTATGGAGTAAAACTAACATTATTGCATGATAGAATAAGGTTAACCATATTAACACTATTTTCTACATTGTAGTCTAAGTCCTAACTTAAGCAGAAGTTGCTTGCTAATGTCTTGATTTTATGATGCTGTTTTATTTGAGTAACTTGCATAATATGAAATTTCAAATAATGTTATTAATTGGGTTGCTGTTTTCATTTTTAAGTAACATTAAATTTCATTATTTATATTTAGAAGTAGCTAGTTATGATCTCTGCAAGTAAAGTAACAGACTATAGTCATATTTATTTAATTTTTGCAGAAAATTGTCACTTATTTTGTGAATCATTACTTAAAGATGTGGAAGTGAGTTCATTTTCATCCTCCATGGCTTTTTTTGAAATGCCTTCTAGAATAGGGGGGTGGTGACGCCATTTCCTCTGTAAATTAAACTATTCTGTATTATAATGAGTAATGTACCGTATCCTCTCTCATTGCTTGTGTTCATACTAACTAACAATACAGGGGAAATTCGCCACTTTTCATCTTTCCACATCTCGTCTCTTAAGAATAAATCATGTAATCTCCTTTTTGGGTTTATTATACTGCTATGCCTTTGCTTTTGCAGATTGCCCCAGGAAACAGGAGCCCGAAGGTTACGTGTTATAACCTTGTGACGTCAGTGAAAAGGGACAGGGAGCCCTGCCGGGAATCTGGCGAACCACCTCCGAATGCATATAAGGCAGAGATAAGAGGAAGTCAGCCTTAGGACTCTCTCCACCACTCTCCAGAGCACACCCTTTTGAGATGGGCCACTTTCTAGCCCACTTGACTTTTGTGGTGATTGCTATTTATCACCCCCACTTCTCCAGAGCCCTGAGGAACGATAATACTCTCCAAGCCAAAGGTAATGTGCAAATTACAAGGTATTTAGCAGTCCAAACCCATCTCCCACCTCCGACTTTAACCCTTTTTCCTTTCATGTGCGACCCCCTGTATCTTACCAGAGTTCAGTGCTGTTGGTCATTTGCCAATGTGTTTCAGTGTCAAGTAAAGTAACATTCTTTAATGGAGGACCAGTAAAGTAACCTCTTTTCTTTGTAATCACATAGTAACATAATCTGCCCTGAGTATCTGGAGTTGGGGTGAGTACATGTGTTTGTGTTTTTTGTTCTGTGTGTAGGTAAGCTTTTCTGTAGCGTGAAGAGGAAAGTGTGGCTGGATTGGTTAAGTTTATGTGGGGGATTTAGCCCACTTGTTTTTTGAGCTTGTGATCCTGCCACATCCAGATTGCTTTTTCCGCCCACTCGTTGCAGATTAATCTAATGACAAGGAAATACGGCTGAACACGCATCTCACAATAAACATCAATAACACAACGGTTATGCTAGCCTTGCACTGGCACAGGCTCTTGCATATAAATAGCCCATAACATGGGCAAAAAACTAGGCTCTGTCACAGAGAACCTAGCCTACAGTCATTTTTACGTTTTCATTACGCGGAAGGCATGAGGGTAGTTGCAAATGACCCAAAAACTAAAACGTTGAATACCATAATCGAGCTGCCATTGCTCGAGGACTGGATCCTTAGGGCTATCTGGTTTGATGAAGGACCAAAATATCGTGAATGTTATAGCAACTGTTTTTCAGGTTCGTGCCAGATGGAGGGAGGCTGATAGCCCTACCTTAGGGGACAGGTTGCAGCCCGTACGCAAGGACAACTTGAATGGCAAACACTTAGGATTTTAACAATTTTATTACAAAACTAGAATTTACTAACGTTAACAGTGAGACAAAGCAGTGATGCGTGAATTTGGTTGGCCCAGCACCCCAAATTTAGATGAATTTAACGTGGCCACGCAACCACTCAAAAGACACAGAAAAATCACTTAAATTGAATCACATTTTCATTAAAACAGATATGGACACATTCCCAAAAGTTGATTAAACAATGTTAGCAAAGCTTTACATCAATTAGCCCAACAATGGCTACAGGAAAGAATGATTACTTGCTATACATAATGTTCGCATTATTCACACCTTCCCCTCATGGGTAAGTTCTCACCTGTGCACCACATACACGACCCAGAAAAGCTACTAACTGAACAGAGTTAATTAGAAGGAAGAGGCTGCGTGGCTGGCACATTCTCCTTTTATACCTGGGTTAGTCAATTTTACTGATAATTTTTTTCTCTTCAAAAAGAAAGCATTCTTCTGTTTTATATAATTTATATGACAAGAATTCTGTTATTATTAATCCATGGGGGGAAGAAGAGGCGAGGACTTATAAGTGCGAACTGACAAGAAAGAACCATTCTGCTTTAGCCGCCAGATCACCTGATAAGTGGCAATTTACCTTACATCGAAAAGTGGGAAATGGATGGACAGGCAGGATTAAGTCACGGAAAAGTTGTGCACTAGTTTTTCATGACACTTTGTATGCTGTACAAAGTAGCTTCAAATTTTATATAGGTTTAGGTTGAAAGTATGTAAGAATACTCTTGGAGAATATACATTTGAAATCAAAGTGTTGAATTTTAATATTTTCGGCCTAGGCAGTACACATAAATTCCGCCATTGTTTTTAAGTTCACTGTTGATTAGCTTCTAACCCTCTATTCTAACCTTGTGTAAAGTGGGCAAGGAGAAAAAGCCCTTGATTGTAAAGGGGATTAGGCATTGTTCTTCCAAATGGTATTCTCTACATGGGGCCATTCACTGATTGCCTGAAGGAAAAAGGATCTAAATGAAGGTATAATGGGTGAAGACCCCCACCTCTTCTCTTTTCTTGTTCGCACGAAGATAATCACTTTTCTACCTGATGAATGCACAGATTGAATTTCTTTTCTGGACCATATTTCACTCACTCTTTTCTTTGGATTTTTTTTTTTTATGGAAATTAAATCAACTGTTTCCTGAACTTACAGAAAAGCAACAGAATGTGCTAGGATGTAAAATGACTGGAAATCAGCACAGACAATTTCTGATGAACTAATGTTATCTTAACATTCTGTATGTAAACACTGCTTTAACTTTAGCCAGATTTTCAGTCATTTGTTGGCGTTGCATTTTGGGTTGCTCCTGGAGTTTTTTTTTTTTGACGTTGCCATACCATGTTGAAATCACAGCTTCTCACCCTGATTGCGTCAAGTTTCCTGGTGAGTAAGTGTGTTTATGATTGTGTTTTTTGCCTTGCTGAACCAGGTGTCCTGTTGGTAATTAAGTAATGCAAAGGGGAAAGTGTGGCTGTGGGAAATGTGTAAGCCAGGAGTGGTTAACATAAATGTGAGGTGGTCTTGCATGCTTTTGTTATTTTAGCTTGTGATCCCGCCACAGCTTCATCCTAGGGGAAAAAGTCTACCAGTTCAAGGCACTATGCTTCGGACTTCTGACCGCTCCCCAGGTGTACAAAACTAGAATTTACTAACGTTAACAGTGATACAAAGCAGTGATGCGTGAATTTGGTTGGCCCAGCACCCCAAATTTAGATGAATTTAACGTGGCCACCCAACCACTCAAAAGACACAGAAAAATCACTTAAATTGAATCACATTTTCATTAAAACAGTTATGGACACATTCCCAAAAGTTGATTAAACAATGTTAGCAAAGCTTTACATCAATTAGCCCAACAATGGCTACAGGAAAGAATGATTACTTGCTATACATAATGTTCGCATTATTCACACCTTCCCCTCATGGGTAAGTTCTCACCTGTGCACCACATACACGACCCAGAAAAGCTACTAACTGAACAGAGTTAATTAGAAGGAAGAGGCTGCGTGGCTGGCACATTCTCCTTTTATACCTGGGTTAGTCAATTTTACTGATAATTTTTTTCTCTTCAAAAAGAAAGCATTCTTCTGTTTTATATAATTTATATGACAAGAATTCTGTTATTATTAATCCATGGGGGGAAGAAGAGGCGAGGACTTATAAGTGCGAACTGACAAGAAAGAACCATTCTGCTTTAGCCGCCAGATCACCTGATAAGTGGCAATTTACCTTACATCGAAAAGTGGGAAATGGATGGACAGGCAGGATTAAGTCACGGAAAAGTTGTGCACTAGTTTTTCATGACACTTTGTATGCTGTACAAAGTAGCTTCAAATTTTATATAGGTTTAGGTTGAAAGTATGTAAGAATACTCTTGGAGAATATACATTTGAAATCAAAGTGTTGAATTTTAATATTTTCGGCCTAGGCAGTACACATAAATTCCGCCATTGTTTTTAAGTTCACTGTTGATTAGCTTCTAACCCTCTATTCTAACCTTGTGTAAAGTGGGCAAGGAGAAAAAGCCCTTGATTGTAAAGGGATTAGGCATTGTTCTTCCAAATGGTATTCTCTACATGGGGCCATTCACTGATTGCCTGAAGGAAAAAGGATCTAAATGAAGGTATAATGGGTGAAGACCCCCACCTCTTCTCTTTTCTTGTTCGCACGAAGATAATCACTTTTCTACCTGATGAATGCACAGATTGAATTTCTTTTCTGGACCATATTTCACTCACTCTTTTCTTTGGATTTTTTTTTTTTTATGGAAATTAAATCAACTGTTTCCTGAACTTACAGAAAAGCAACAGAATGTGCTAGGATGTAAAATGACTGGAAATCAGCACAGACAATTTCTGATGAACTAATGTTATCTTAACATTCTGTATGTAAACACTGCTTTAACTTTAGCCAGATTTTCAGTCATTTGTTGGCGTTGCATTTTGGGTTGCTCCTGGAGTTTTTTTTTTTGACGTTGCCATACCATGTTGAAATCACAGCTTCTCACCCTGATTGCGTCAAGTTTCCTGGTGAGTAAGTGTGTTTATGATTGTGTTTTTTGCCTTGCTGAACCAGGTGTCCTGTTGGTAATTAAGTAATGTAAAGGGGAAAGTGTGGCTGTGGGAAATGTGTAAGCCAGGAGTGGTTAACATAAATGTGAGGTGGTCTTGCATGCTTTTGTTTTTTTAGCTTGTGATCCCGCCACAGCTTCATCCTAGGGGAAAAAGTCTACCAGTTCAAGGCACTATGCTTCGGACTTCTGACCGCTCCCCAGGTGTACAAAACTAGAATTTACTAACGTTAACAGTGATACAAAGCAGTGATGCGTGAATTTGGTTGGCCCAGCACCCCAAATTTAGATAAATTTAACGTGGCCACGCAACCACTCAAAAGACACAGAAAAATCACTTAAATTTAATCACATTTTCATTAAAACAGATATGGACACATTCCCAAAAGTTGATTAAACAATGTTAGCAAAGCTTTACATCAATTAGCCCAACAATGGCTACAGGAAAGAACGATTACTTGCTATACATAATGTTCGCAGCATTATTCACACCTTCCCCTCATGGGTAAGTTCTCACCCGTACACCACATACACGACCCGGAAAAGCTACTAACTGAACAGAGTTAATTAGAAGGAAGAGGCTGCGTGGCTGGCGCATTCTCCTTTTATACCTGGGTTAGTCAATTTTACTGATAATTTTTTTCTCTTCAAAAAGAAAGCATTCTTCTGTTTCTTATATAATTTATATGACAAGAATTCTGTTATTATTAATCCATGGGGGAAGAAGAGGCGAGGACTTATAAGTGCGAACTGACAAGAAAGAACCATTCTGCTTTAGCCGCCAGATCACCTGATAAGTGGCAATTTACCTTACATTGAAAAGCAGGAAATGGATGGACAGGCAGGATTAAGTCACGGAAAAGTTGTGCACTAGTTTTTCATGACACTTTGTATGCTGTACAAAGTAGCTTCTTCAAATTTTATATAGGTAGGTTGAAAGTATGTAAGAATACTCTTGGAGAATATACATTAGAAATCAAAGTGTTGAATTTTAATATTTTCGGCCTAGGCAGTACACATAAATTCCGCCATTGTTTTTAAGTTCACTGTTGATTAGCTTCTAACCCTCTATTCTAACCTTGTGTAAAGTGGGTAAGGAGAAAAAGCCCCTTTGATTGTAAAGGGATTAGGCATTGTTCTTCCAAATGGTATTCTCTACATGGGGCCATTCACTAATTGCCTGAAGGAAAAAGGATCTAAATGAAGGTATAATGGGTGAAGACCCCCACCTCTTCTCTTTTCTTGTTCGCACGAAGATAATCACTTTTCTACCTGATGAATGCACAGATTGAATTTCTTTTCTGGACCATATTTCACTCACTCTTTTCTTTGGATTTTTTTTTTATGGAAATTAAATCAACTGTTTCCTGAACTTACAGAAAAGCAACAGAATGTGCTAGGATGTAAAATGACAGGAAATCAGCACAGACAATTTCTGATGAACTAATGTTATCTTAACATTCTGTATGTAAACACTGCTTTAACTTTAGCCAGATTTTCAGTCATTTGTTGGCGTTGTTGCATTTTGGGTTGCTCCTGGAGTTTTTTTTTTTTGACGTTGCCATACCATGTTGAAATCACAGCTTCTCACCCTGATTGCGTCAAGTTTCCTGGTGAGTAAGTGTGTTTATGATTGTTTTTTTTGCCTTGCTGAACCAGGTGTCCTGTTGGTAATTAAGTAATGTAAAGGGGAAAGTGTGGCTGTGGGAAATGTGTAAGCCAGGAGTGGTTAACATAAATGTGAGGAGGTCTTGCATGCTTTTGTTTTTTTAGCTTGTGATCCCGCCACAGCTTCATCCTAGGGGAAAAAGTCTACCAGTTCAAGGCACTATGCTTCGGACTTCTGACCGCTCCCCAGGTGTACAAAACTAGAATTTACTAACGTTAACAGTGATACAAAGCAGTGATGCGTGAATTTGGTTGGCCCAGCACCCCAAATTTAGATGAATTAAACGTGGCCACCCAACCACTCAAAAGACACAGAAAAATCACTTAAATTTAATCACATTTTCATTAAAACAGATATGGACACATTCCCAAAAGTTGATTAAACAATGTTAGCAAAGCTTTACATCAATTAGCCCAACAATGGCTACAGGAAAGAACGATTACTTGCTATACATAATGTTCGCATTATTCACACCTTCCCCTCATGGGTAAGTTCTCACCCGTACACCACATACACGACCCGGAAAAGCTACTAACTGAACAGAGTTAATTAGAAGGAAGAGGCTGCGTGGCTGGCGCATTCTCCTTTTATACCTGGGTTAGTCAATTTTACTGATAATTTTTTTCTCTTCAAAAAGAAAGCATTCTTCTGTTTCTTATATAATTTATATGACAAGAATTCTGTTATTATTAATCCATGGGGGGGAAGAAGAGGCGAGGACTTATAAGTGCGAACTGACAAGAAAGAACCATTCTGCTTTAGCCGCCAGATCACCTGATAAGTGGCAATTTACCTTACATTGAAAAGCAGGAAATGGATGGACAGGCAGGATTAAGTCACGGAAAAGTTGTGCACTAGTTTTTCATGACACTTTGTATGCTGTACAAAGTAGCTTCAAATTTTATATAGGTTTAGGTTGAAAGTATGTAAGAATACTCTTGGAGAATATACATTTGAAATCAAAGTGTTGAATTTTAATATATTTTCGGCCTAGGCAGTACACATAAATTCCGCCATTGTTTTTAAGTTCACTGTTGATTAGCTTCTAACCCTCTATTCTAACCTTGTGTAAAGTGGGCAAGGAGAAAAAGCCCTTGATTGTAAAGGGATTAGGCATTGTTCTTCCAAATGGTATTCTCTACATGGGGCCATTCACTAATTGCCTGAAGGAAAAAGGATCTAAATGAAGGTATAATGGGTGAAGACCCCCACCTCTTCTCTTTTCTTGTTCGCACGAAGATAATCACTTTTCTACCTGATGAATGCACAGATTGAATTTCTTTTCTGGACCATATTTCACTCACTCTTTTCTTTGGATTTTTTTTTTTTATGGAAATTAAATCAACTGTTTCCTGAACTTACAGAAAAGCAACAGAATGTGCTAGGATGTAAAATGACAGGAAATCAGCACAGACAATTTCTGATGAACTAATGTAAACACTGCTTTAACGTTAGCCAGATTTTCAGTCATTTGTTGGCGTTGCATTTTGGGTTGCTCCTGGAGTTTTTTTTTTTTTGACGTTGCCATACCATGTTGAAATCACAGCTTCTCACCCTGATTGCGTCAAGTTTCCTGGTGAGTAAGTGTGTTTATGATTGTGTTTTTTGCCTTGCTGAACCAGGTGTCCTGTTGGTAATTAAGTAATGTAAAGGGGAAAGTGTGGCTGTGGGAAATGTGTAAGCCAGGAGTGGTTAACATAAATGTGAGGAGGTCTTGCATGCTTTTGTTTTTTTAGCTTGTGATCCCGCCACAGCTTCATCCTAGGGGAAAAAGTCTACCAGTTCAAGGCACTATGCTTCGGACTTCTGACCGCTCCCCAGGTGTACAAAACTAGAATTTACTAACGTTAACAGTGATACAAAGCAGTGATGCGTGAATTTGGTTGGCCCAGCACCCCAAATTTAGATGAATTAAACGTGGCCACCCAACCACTCAAAAGACACAGAAAAATCACTTAAATTGAATCACATTTTCATTAAAACAGATATGGACACATTCCCAAAAGTTGATTAAACAATGTTAGCAAAGCTTTACATCAATTAGCCCAACAATGGCTACAGGAAAGAACGATTACTTGCTATACATAATGTTCGCATTATTCACACCTTCCCCTCATGGGTAAGTTCTCACCCGTACACCACATACACGACCCGGAAAAGCTACTAACTGAACAGAGTTAATTAGAAGGAAGAGGCTGCGTGGCTGGCGCATTCTCCTTTTATACCTGGGTTACTCAATTTTACTGATAATTTTTTTCTCTTCAAAAAGAAAGCATTCTTCTGTTTCTTATATAATTTATATGACAAGAATTCTGTTATTATTAATCCATGGGGGGGAAGAAGAGGCGAGGACTTATAAGTGCGAACTGACAAGAAAGAACCATTCTGCTTTAGCCGCCAGATCACCTGATAAGTGGCAATTTACCTTACATTGAAAAGCAGGAAATGGATGGACAGGCAGGATTAAGTCACGGAAAAGTTGTGCACTAGTTTTTCATGACACTTTGTATGCTGTACAAAGTAGCTTCAAATTTTATATAGGTTTAGGTTGAAAGTATGTAAGAATACTCTTGGAGAATATACATTTGAAATCAAAGTGTTGAATTTTAATATTTTCGGCCTAGGCAGTACACATAAATTCCGCCATTGTTTTTAAGTTCACTGTTGATTAGCTTCTAACCCTCTATTCTAACCTTGTGTAAAGTGGGCAAGGAGAAAAAGCCCTTGATTGTAAAGGGATTAGGCATTGTTCTTCCAAATGGTATTCTCTACATGGGGCCATTCACTGATTGCCTGAAGAAAAAAGGATCTAAATGAAGGTATAATGGGTGAAGACCCCCACCTCTTCTCTTTTCTTGTTCGCACGAAGATAATCACTTTTCTACCTGATGAATGCACAGATTGAATTTCTTTTCTGGACCATATTTCACTCACTTTTCTTTGGATTTTTTTTTTTTATGGAAATTAAATCAACTGTTTCCTGAACTTACAGAAAAGCAACAGAATGTGCTAGGATGTAAAATGACAGGAAATCAGCACAGACAATTTCTGATGAACTAATGTTATCTTAACATTCTGTATGTAAACACTGCTTTAACTTTAGCCAGATTTTCAGTCATTTGTTGGCGTTGCATTTTGGGTTGCTCCTGGAGTTTTTTTTTTTTTTTGACGTTGCCATACCATGTTGAAATCACAGCTTCTCACCCTGATTGCGTCAAGTTTCCTGGTGAGTAAGTGTGTTTATGATTGTGTTTTTTGCCTTGCTGAACCAGGTGTCCTGTTGGTAATTAAGTGATGTAAAGGGGAAAGTGTGGCTGTGGGAAATGTGTAAGCCAGGAGTGGTTAACATAAATGTGAGGAGGTCTTGCATGCTTTTGTTTTTTTAGCTTGTGATCCCGCCACAGCTTCATCCTAGGGGAAAAAGTCTACCAGTTCAAGGCACTATGCTTCGGACTTCTGACCGCTCCCCAGGTGTTCACGAGAGTGTTCAACCTGGTCTCAGCTTGGGCACATTCGCACAGGATGCATATTTTGAGGTATCTCAAAGACTGGTTGGTCCTGGCGAGCTCCCGCTTGCAGTTGCTACAAGACAGGGATTACCTTAAAGTTTTTTCAGAATCTAGGGATCTTGACAAACCTGGAGAAGTCCGATCTCAAACCCAAACAGAGGACGTTGTATCTGGGCATGCTGAAAGACACAGTAGCAGCAAGGGTCTTCCCCTTGGACTCTTGTATCAGCAGGCTGAGAGAGGCGGCACGGCTATTCCTATCAAGACATGAATGACCTGCTCGGCTCTGGCAAGTCGGGATTGGTTACCTGTAGTCATTGGAGAAGCTGGTCCCACATGGGCGCCTTCATCTTTGGTCACTCCGGTGGAGACTCGAGGGAGTATTGGTCCCAGTCACAGGATCCTCAGTCCCTCCTCGTTCCTCTCTTGCAGGAAGTCAGGGAAGACTTGGATTGGTGGCTAGACGACACAAACTTCATCGTAGAAGTGGATCTGTCCACTCCTCCTCTGGACATGCTCCTGTTCTCAGACACATCGAACAAGGGATGGGGCGCACACCTGGAGGAGTTGCTGACTGCAGGAGTGTGGAACCTTCATGACAGGCACCTTCACATCAATGTCATGGAACTCAAGGCAGCCCTCTTGACCCTCCAAGAGTTCCAGGAACGAGTGATGGGACACTCCATGGTGTTGGTGAGCAACAACACTACGGTAGTGGCATATGTCAACAAACAAGGGGACTTGCCTCTCTCGAGCTACACCAGTTGACATTGCAGGTGTACGAGTGGGCAATGGCTCACTCGGTGGAGCTGTCAGCCAGATACATCTCAGGCAAGAGGAATGTAGTGGCAGACAAGCTCAGCCACCAGAATCAGGTGGTAGGAACCAAATGGTCCCTACACCAGGACGTGGAGGAAAGGCTTTTCAGCCTATGGGGACGTCCAGTCATAGATTTGTTCACCATCCGGTTCAACAGGAAGGTGGAAATCTGCTCCGTTGTTCCAGACCCATGGCCAGCTGCATAGATTCGAGCCGTGATCAGCAGGATTCTGGTGGCACCCAAATTGCTGTAGGCCGTTTGGTATCCCGACCTCCTGGCTCTTCTTTCCGAGGCACCGAGAGATATCCCCCATGGAATAACCTGCTGTGTCAACCGCACATCAAACAGTATTCCCAGGCAGTTAGTCCCTGTGTCTTCACGGCTGGAGGTTATCCACCATCTCTTGCGAGCGAGAGGTTTTTCTCGTCGAGCAGCAACAGAGATGGCAGGATACCTCAGCAGTATGCCAGGGAAAGTGGGCCATCTTCTAAGATTGGTGTCGTAGACAGGGTATCTCTCTGGTCGGAGCCACTCTTCAGCAGGTCGCAGACTTCCTAATCTACCTTCACCAAGAGAAGCTCCTCTCCGTTTCAGCTGTAAAGAGCTATAGGGCTGCATTGGCCTTGGTCCTAAAGCTGAAGGGTGTGGATATCTCTTCTTCCTTTGAGATATCCTTTCTCACGAGGAGCTTAGAGAGGTCTTGCTCACCCAGAGATCTCAGCCCCCTGCATGGGATGTGACTCTCGTACTACAGAGCCTGACTCATGCGCTGTACGAGCCACTTCGAGACTCCTCAGACAGGGATCTGACCCTTTAGACAGTCTTTCTGCTGGCCCTGGCATCAGCGAAGAGTGTAGGAGAACTGCATGGTCTTTCTTTTGACGTCAAACAATCAAGAGGTTGGGATTGGTTACGCTCAACTTCATCCCGGATTTTGTAGTGAAGCCTCAGAATCCATCAGTCCCTGACTCTAGGTTCGAGTCCTTCTCCATCCCTTCCCTGAGTGATTTTATTGGTGATGATCCAGTAGAGATGCTACTTTGCCCGTTTAGAGCACTACGGCGCTATCTGAAGAGGACTCACCATCTCCGGCCTGAATGTCGACTCTTTGTTAGCATCGGTGGTTCCAAGAAAAAGGTGTCCAAGAGCACTGTCTCCTTTTGGCTTTGTGAAACAATCAGGAAGGCATAATCTGCTGCTGGCGACGACACCAGTAAATTTTGTCCGAGAGCTCACGAGGTCAGGGGCATCACCCTGTCCCTCGCATTCTGTAAACTTGTCAATTCAATAGGTCTTGAAGGCGGGGGTCTGGGCAAGCCAGACCACCTTCATCTCTCATTACCTTCAGGATATTGCCCACAGGTCCTTGGACACATTTTCCTTGGGAACAGTGGTGGCTGCTCAAGTTGAGTAGCTTACGCAGCTCCTCTAAAAGGACAGAGTCGCATCTCGTCTCGTTGTACTGTATGATTGAGTATGAATGTAGGGACTGGCTTTTCTTCATCCCTTTCATTCTACTCTTTTCCACTGGGCAGAGTAATGCAGACCGTTACATGTTGGACCAAACATAGATACAGGTAAGACATTCCTTAGAATAACCTATCTATTCCTTGTGTTAAAAATAGAAGCAATTTTCATTCCTTCCCTTACAAGGCAGGGAAGGGCCTTGACATAATACAAACCCATAACTTGTATTTGCCTTATAGTCACTGACATATTGTTACTTTGCTTTCCCATAAGGGTGACTCTCATCTCTCCATTATGAGAAAAGCCCAGAAGACTGACTGATCTCACAGTTCCATAACTCTGATCAGAAGTCAGTGGCTGGATCCTATTCCTTGCTCTAACGACCAGGGGAGGAACCCAGGTAGGCTGAACCGCAGTCGGTTCACTGGAGCTCACTCAGATCCCTCCCCCCAATCATTGAGTCTTCCTATTGTAAAAGACCAACGGTTTGTGTATCGTATAGGAACCATCACAATTTTTGAAAGTAAATATTATTGTATTTTTCCTAACTATACAAACATAGGTCCTTTACACTTAGTGCCCACCTTGTGGCAGAACCACAAACTAAAAAAAAAAAAAAAAAAAAACTCAAAATACATGTACTTACCAACTACTTGACATACTCCGGGCAAGGAGCTGCACTGTCCACTGGATACGGCTGTCGTAACAACACACAAACAACCAAACAAGGACAACAACCACAAATTCAATAACTATACAACAAAAGACTACTGCACAAACAATCACTAACTACTCAAAAAAACAAAAACATGACAAATCAACACACCACCTACAACTTCAAGGAACCACAACAACTCACCAACAACAACAACAGAACTCACAAGCACAGCAAATTCAACAACACAGGCACAACCACCTTCAAACATACAACATCAACAATAACTATAACAACTTCAAAAACACACAAAATAACTGACCATCAATGATATTCCAGACTGCTGCCAAAAACCTGACTCTCCACCACAGGCTCTAATCACGGACTGACTCAATATACAGAGACAGACCAGACTTGCGACACAACAACCCCTCGCCGAACGAGCAATTCGCTTGTTAACCATCCATTACACGAACACAAACAGCCTAACAAGCCAACAACCAAAATAGCCAGTCTCTCTCTCTCTTACAAACGACCCATGAGAACGTTGTCAAATGCAACTACCATAACTCCTCCATAACCTCATGCCACCCCTGAAACTGTTACCTGGGCTGAAAGCAAATTGGAATGTTTGCGTCCTGTCAGCAGTCGGGGAGACTACCAACGACCGGACCGGCAGTTAACTACCGAACCGCCTTGTTTGAGAATTAAGCGGCCATGTCCAGGATACGCCTAAAGTAATTCCTATTTTAAAGGACCCATATTTGTATATTTAGGAAAAATACAATTTACTTTCAAAAATTGGGATTCTAGTCCGTGACCGAGGAGTCACGTGTTCTCTGTGGTCGTCCAAGTAGGTGGAAAATTGTTGTTAAGTGTAGGTTAGGGTGTTAATGTTGGGCGTACCTACATGAGGGTAGGATTTATTTTTGTATTACAATTGTAAAACTTTCCTCGTTCCTTTTTAATCTGTCCTTGTGCAAGGGCTGGGAGCTGTCCCTTTAGGTGGGCCTATACGCCAATAAGTACAGGCGAACCCGGGAATAACAGCCATTGAATAATTCACGACATAATGGAAGTCGTTTAGCTACATCTGGCCAGACCAATCGTGGCTATGATCCACTCCGCAGTCCTGCCCAGATCAACAACCTGCAGTGCATCAGTGTAACAGCAGAGCTCCGACATGTGCTTATTAATACATGTCTGTGTATGCGTTTATAATATGTAATGCTATCGAGGAAGGTACTAAGTAGAAAAGAGGCCATCGAGGAGAACCAGGAAGTATACCGAGTAGACAATGTTTAACTGATAACAAATATCTTAATTTTCACAGAACTGTTTAGAGATGAAACTGAGAATAGAAATGAATATTCTATCAAAAGCCTAGGGTAGCTTAAACCAGCATAAAAAAAATGAAACTAGCGAGCGAGAGAGCCTTTTCGGAGGAACATGATATATCTTTTCTAGTGCAACTACTGCAAGCAATATGAAATAAGAAAACTCCTTGGAATCTGCAGATAAAAGAGTACATGAAAGAATTAAACATAAACTTAAGTAAAATTTAATCTCTTAAAGGTAATCAGTTAAACGAAATTATAAATAACTGAGGGAAAAACATGACCGAGAGAAATGAATCACAAGACAACCTTAGAAATCAATAGAAAAAATAAAGAAAAATTAAGAGCAAGAAATTTAGTATAACAACACTGGGAAAAAAGTGTTGATCAGTAAGGCTACACTAGGCACATTAGAATTGAATTATAGGAATAGGTTGAAAGGGGAAGATGCAAAACGTTTGTGCTGTGCAGCGATAAATGAAAACGAAAATTTCTTATTCTACTGCCTGGCATATAGTGACATTAGATTAGAAGTAGATATAGTTTTGTCCAGGATCCATATCGAAAAAATACAGAACTGCTAATGGGGTAAATTGATAATAGGAAAGAATTTATAGACTTTATGGCATTACAGAGACAAAAAAATTAAACACAAACAAAGGAGAAAGAAAACGATCAAGGGAGCCGTTTCAGATATTATTCCCGCCATTTACTACTACTACTTGGCGGGAAATGAAAAGTACACGTTTGGTTGGTGGTGTTCTTTGGGTAGTGTTGGTATTTAGTACAAGTTTATGTTAGTGTTACGTTATTATCTTTCCTGGAAAGAACAATGTTAGTCCTTCAATATCGTTACAAATATATCCTGTGCCAGGCTACCGAATTATTCAAGTGACCATTTGGAAAGGACATCGTAAGATAAAGTAGGCCTACTAGGTACTACTTCCTAGCTAATTGTCACGAAGGTGTCTGGAAGGATGTCTTCGCAAGCAAGGGAGAAAATTCGCGCTAAAGGTAGGCATTACTCTGCCATTGTGAGTTAAAATGATGATATCATTGAAAAGATTACTTTAAACCATTAGCTAGGGTAAAACACCGCGTGGACTGGCCAACTCGCCGACTATCACGGCTGGCCACCCTCCGAAAAAGTACTTTGTTCCGACACGGCATACAAACCTTCGGTCCTTTTACAATAGGAAGGTACTAGCGGCAGCTGGATAGGTCGTAAGCTTTCGAACAAGGGGTCCCAGGGGCGACAACTTCAATGCTTGGAAAAAGTGGCGACCTTTCTGGGGAAGGAAACATGCTCGGTGAGGGAATGGATGAGTCTGCTGGGGACCATTTCCTCACTGGAGAAGTTTGTTTCTCTGGGAAGGTTGCACCTCAGACCTCTTCAATTCTTCCTAGCCAACAATTGGAAGAACAAACAAGATCTGGAGGCGATCTTGTGTTTAACGAGAGAGGTGAAGGATCACCTAAGTTGGTGGTCAGATCCACGGAAGCTCGCAGAAGGGCTCTCTCTCAAACTTCGGAACCCCGACCTAGTGTTGTTTTCCGACGCGTCGTCCACAGGTTGGGGAGCAACACTAGGAGGGAAAGAAGTGTTGGGCACCTGGAGAGGGGAACAGGTGCCCTGGCACATCAATCTGAAAGAGCTGTCAGCGATTTACCTGGCGCTCAGGTTCTTCCAGGAGGAAATATCCGGCAAAGTCATTCAGATCAACTCGGACAACACCACAGCACTGGCATACCTAAGAAATCAAGGGGGAACTCACTCGCCTTCTCTGTTTGCCATCGCAAAGGAACTCCTTTTATGGGCGAAAGCGCAAGACGTCACTATCCTGACAAGGTTCGTGTCGGGAGTACAGAATGTTCGAGCGGACCTTCTCAGTCGACAAGGACAGCTTTTGCCGACAGAGTGGACCCTTCACCAGGAGGTTTGCCAGTCGCTGTGGAACCTGTTGGGTTGTCCGCAGGTGGATGTCTTCGTAACTTCCAGGATGAAAAGACTTCAGCTGTATTGCTCCCCAGTTCTGGACCCGGGAGCAGTCGCAGTAGACGCCCTACTTTGGAGTTGGTCGGGTCTAGACATGTACGCTTTTCCCCCGCTCAAGATCCTCGGGGAAGTGATGAGGAAGTTCGCGGCATCAGAAGGAGCGAGGATGACACTCATCGCCCCCTTCTGGCCAGCAGCCGACTGGTTCACAGAGGTGATGTCCTTCTTGGTAGACTTTCCGAGGACTCTGCCCTTAAGGAAAGATCTACTCAGACAGCCCCACTTCGAGAGGTACCACAAAAACCTCCTCGCTCTGAGTCTGACTGCGTTCAGACTATCAAGAAGTTGGCCAGAGCGAGGGGTTTTTCAAGACCTGTGGCGAAGGCGATTGCCACCGCAAGGAGGCCCTCCTCAATCGCTCTGTACCAATCGAAGTGGGCTGTCTTCAGATCCTGGTGCAGGAAAAAGGGCATTTCCTCCACCACAACCTCTGTGAGCCAGATAGCTGACTTCCTTCTTTATCTGAGAGAGGAAGTGAAGTTAGCTGTTCCAACTATTAAAGGCTACAGGAGTGTGCTCTCTGTAGTCTTCAGGCACAGAGGACTCGATTTGACTAATAATAAAGACCTTCATGATCTCATTAGATCTTTCGAGGACTAAGAAGGTCATCCCAGCCTAAAGTACCCTTGTGGAACTTGGATGTGGTGCTCAAGTTTTTATGTCAAGTCACTTCGAACCGCTTCATTCAGTTTCTCTGAGGAATCTGACGAAGAAAACGATCTTCCTAACCGCTCTGGCGACGGCGAAGAGGGTTAGCGAAATCCAGGCCATTAGCAAGCAGATTGGGTTTTCGGACAATAATGCGATTTGTTCTTTAAGTCCTGCGTTCTTAGCAAAGAACGAGAATCCTTCCAACCCATGGCCGAGGACCTTTGAAATCAAAGGGTTGTCAGAGATAGTGGGAAATGAATGTGAGAGATTCCTGTGTCCTGTCAGGGCTTTAAAGTTCTATCTGCAGAGAACTAAAGCTTGCAGAGGTTCGTCTGACAATTTGTGGTGTTCAGTGAGGAAGCCTGATCTTCCTATGTCGAAGAACGCTCATCAGAAGTACGATTAAAGAAGCTCATGATAAGTGCAGTGATAGTGATTTGAAGCTTCTGAAAGTGAAAGCTCACGAGGTGAGAGCTATTGCTACTTCGGTAGCTTTTCACAAAAATATGGCACTCAAAGATATTTTGAATGCCACATTTTGGAGAAGCAATTCGGTGTTCGCTTCACACTACCTGCGGGGAGGTGAAAGTGACATACGAAAATTGCTTCTCCCTCGGACCATACATTGCTGCAGACACTGTTTTGGGGGCAGGAGGTAACACTCATCCTATCCTTTAGGGATTAGGGGGGTTTTTAACTTGTGTTTTATGGTTGTGGGGTGACCGCCTGGGGCGGGTCTCCCTTCCATTAGCTTAGTTAAGTGGGATACCTTTGGTAAACTAAGCCAGGTGGTTGTATTTTTGTCTCGTTGCCCTCATTAGTATGGTCCATGGTCTAGTCACGTCGTGGTCTCGCCCCTGTTGACAGATCATCTGGAGTGCACCAGCTTCATAGGTCTCTACCTTGCTGGCAACTCTAGTAGCACAAGCAGACTTACGTGGCAGTAATCACGAAGCCAGCTATGCTAACAGGTAAGGAACCAAGGTATCAAATATCTGCATATATGTGTTTCATAAATCCTCTATTCTGTCTCTCCCACCACCAAAGGTGGGATTCAGCTATATATATATCTGACCGGTAAGTTGCATGAACAAAATGATATTGTAATGATACAATTAAGTTTGTTCATACTTACCTGGCAGATATATATAATTAATTACCCGCCCACCTCCCCTCAGGAGACAGTGGAAATAAAAATTATGAATAGAAAATGGGAATGGTTCCTGATACCCGCCTCCCAGCGGCGGGAATGGGTACTAACCACCTGACTCCCACTACGTGTGTCGTAAGTTTTAAATTCTGTCGGTCGTCGGAATTATCAGCTATATATATATCTGCCAGGTAAGTATGAACAAACTTAATTGTATCATTACAATATCATTTTTGCCTTGCGTTATTTTACTTCTGGTTGGTTCAAGTCATATACGCTTGCTGTAGTTACCTCTTCGGATGGCAACCGAGAGGTCTATTGTCTATTTTTAAGGAACAATTTTAACCGTTTACTCCCTGCAGCCTTCCAGGAGTTTCCGATTTATCTTTTACCGTTGTATGGTAGTGTTCTGACGACACAAACGCATCTATATATTTAGCGTTTTCTGTTTCGCTTAAATATACCAGCTTGAGAGTCTTTCTGCTCAAAAAATAACTATGTTCAACAGAGTTATCTCTTAATCCTTTCGGTGCTCGTTACCGCACGGTATAGAACTACGAGTCTACCGCAACATTGCACTTTTATATGCTCTCCTGCTTAGGCAAAGCGCAGCCTTATTAGGGAAGTAAGCATACTCGGGGAGGGAATGGATGAGCTTGCTGGGGACCATTTCCTTCCTGAAGAAGTTTGTTTCCCCGAATAGACTGCAATTCAGACCACAGTTTTTTCCTACCGGGAAACTGAAATATTATTCAAGATCTAGGAATGATTCTGAACATCTCTCAGTGCGTCTATCACCTGAAGTGATAGAAAGAAGGTGCCGGACATCTGGATAGGGTTTTCAGATGTCCTGGATCTTAATCTGAAAGTTGATAGAAGAAGGTGCCGACATCTGGATAGGGTTTTTCAGATTCCTGGTCTTAATCTGAAAGAAGTAAAAGCGATTCGGTAGTCCCTCCAGTCCTCGAACGAGTTTTTGGGAACCAGTGGTCCAGATCAACTCTGATATTCCACAGCTCTCTCATATCTTAAGAAGTATCTTCTCTCGGTCCCTGCTCGAGTTTACGAGAAAGAGCCTATTATAACAACAGGCGTAGAATGTAACGATCCTCTAGAGGTTCGTTACAGGATTGCAAAAGTCCGTACGAATCGTCTCTATCGACGGCAGCAACTATTGACTTCCGAGTGGAATCTTTCTTTAGAAGTAAGTTGAGAGTTGTGGAGAGTTTAGGGACGCCCTTTCATTCTTTCTCTTCGATATGTTGAGGACGAAGAGGCTTCTTCTTCTCTGCTCCCTTATTCTCGATCCGGGATCGGTACTATTAAACGCCATCCTATGATATTGAACGGGGATGGATGTTTAGTCTCTTTTCCCCTCCCTTTTTTCATTCGCTTAGGAAATGTAATAAGAGGATTTATGACGTCACAGGGAGCGACAATGACGCTGATCGCCCCATGTTGGCCTTCAGGATCCTGGATTCACAGAAGTCACATACTTCCTAGTTCACTTTCCAAGGACCTTTTCCGAGAGAGTCGGTCTACTCTAACTCGAAAAGGTACCTATAACCTCTCCGCTCTGAGTCTGACTACGTTCAGACTATCGAGATGTTGACAGGAATAAGATTACCGTCTTCCATTTCCGTCTGAAGAATGGGATAAGCTGGCAGTCACAACTATTAAAGAATACGCAAATATGTTGTTGACGGCCTTTGGGCTCAGAGATTTGCGTCTGTCAAACAACAAGCCCTTCACGATCTTTGAGTTCTGTGGAATCTCGAAACTCGCTCACCATCTACTTTTTGTCTCACCTGTTTTCTCGGTGTCAGACACTCGTGCGAGATCAGGCGACATATAGTAGCCCTGAGTTTCTTGTTGACGAAGTCGGTTGCGTTTATACACCCGCCCCCGATGATCGTAACATGAGACCAGGTTGGACTGTCATGGGCATTCTTCCTTCGGGAATGAATCGCCTTTTTGCTCCTCGCTCCTTTCTCCTGGCACCAGAAGCTCGAGTCAGGAGTTGATTCGCTGACGACGTTGGGTTGCGTTGATACGCCCCAAGGTTTGCTTAGATTGAATCGCCCAGGCAGTCCAGACACTCATCCTTCAGCGAAGAATAGTGCCTTATGGTCTTCAGGGTACAGCCTTGCTGTCCTTGATTCGTCTGACTGGTCAACTGGTCGGTCACCTGACTTTAGTACAGACGGACTGACTGTGCATGTCCAGATCGAAGCTTTCAATATGGAACTTAGACGTAGTCTGAAGTTCTTGATGTCAAAGCCATCGAACCTCTCCCTACCTGTTAACTTCTTGCATGTGATCAGGAAGGCCTTCTTCGAACCAACCCCCTAGATCCTACGACAAAGATGGGTTAGTGAGATTTTTAAGCCATCGTCACAAGTTTTGGCTTTAGAGAACACAAGGCGGTGTGCTCTCTAAGCCTTCCGTTGTGGCCTAAGAATGGAAACCCGTTTTGTCCTTGGGCCAGGAGCTTGGAAGCAAGGATGGCACAAGTTAGTGGGCAGGAGCCAGAGAGAGTCCTGTGCCCTGTCGGGTCTCTCAAGTTTTATCTACATAAAACTCTAGAAAGTCGAAGTCACTTCGGGACAATCTGCAGTTTCCGAAAAAGACCAGACTGCCCATATCGAAGAACACCCTGGCTTTAGTGTTAAGGAGTTCTTTCAAAAATGCTCCTTCATTGTGTTTTGCACAAAGATTTGAAATCTTTTTATCTGAATGCTCACGCAGGTGAGGGCGCGGCCTCGGAAGCATCTCAACAGAGCATGGCACTCAGCAACATCCTGAGTACCATGTTTTAGCGAAGCAACTCTGTGTTCACTTCACACTCCCTGCGAGATGTGAAGATGCATATGAGATCTGCTGCTCGCTAGGGCCATACGTGTCTGCAGACACAATCTTGGGGGCAAGAAGTACCATTCATCCTATCCTGTAGAAAATGGTTAGGAAGAGCTCTTAATTTAGTTGTTGAGTCGCCGACAACGGCGACTTCTTAACTCTTAAGCCTTCGTTAACACACCTTAACTTGGCTAGGTTGGTCAGGTGGTGATATATATATTTATATATATATATATTTATTTACTTCTTAGCCCTCATGGTATGGTCATATGGTCTAGTCACATTGTGGTCACGCCCCCGTTGACAGGTCATCTGGAGTGCACCAGCTTTATAGGTCCTCTACCTCGCTGGCAACTCTAGTAAAGCAGAAGCAGACTTGGGTGACAGTAATCACGAAGTCAGCTATGCTAACAGGTGGAACCAAGATGTAAATCATCTGCATGCATTTGTTTCCCAAAATCCTTCTATTCTGTCCCTTCCCACCTCCAAAGGTGGGATTCAGCTATATATATATCTGACAGGTAGGTTTCATGTATGACACTTACCTGGCAGGTATATATATAGCTATATTCTCTGTTCGCACTGGCAGAATTTTCAAAACTCGCAGCAACCGCTAGATCACTGGTAGTTCAGGTGATCGCCACACTCCCGTCCCGTGGTGCTGGTGCTCGGAATCATTCCCATTTTCGTCAGATTTTTTTCTGCCACTGAACCGGCAACATCGTTGTTGGTTTCCCTGCTAGAATTCGAAACTCGTTAGCTGACTTTCGCTGTACTTGGATGCTTTATTGGGTATCGTATTGGAAAGTTGGATTGGCAATCGCAATTGGAAGTTATTATAATGTCTGATTCTGGTATAGTATTTCGAGTGTGTATGAAAGAAGGGTGTAAGGTGAGACTGCCGAAAGCTTCGGTAGAACCCCCTCACACAGTATGTAAGAAGTGTAGAGAGGTTTTGTGTACTTGGGATAATAGATGTAATGAGTGTGAAAGTTTAAATGAGAAAGAATGGAAGACTCACCAAATATGTTGAGAGACTTGAAAAGGATAGAGTAAGAAGATCGTGTCTCGGAGTGAGAGGTCAGGTTCTTCTGGTAAGGCCTTGAATACTTCTGTTATGTCTCCCCCTTCTTCCCAAGTAGAAGTTGTTAATCCTTCTCCTCAGGTATCTCCTGCGCCCGCTGCTGTTTCTGAGGATACTAATATTGTGAAAGTGTTTGCCGCCCTTGCGTCCATGGGCGATCAGATTCAGCGTCTTACAGACAAAGTGGGTACGGTTTGAAAGTGTCAGTGTAGTGGAGGGGGCGGCTGATCGTCTCACTCGTGCTCCTAGACCTAGGCCTCTGCCAAGCTCCCAGACCCAAGGGAGAAGGCATGTCGACAGTCGAAGGGAGGCGAGAGGGGTTCCCTTACGATCAGTCGTCCCTTCAGGCAGTCCTGTTGCGTCCCAGGCTGCAGCAGTGCGCCATAGAAAAGGCGACACTGGGTGAAGTGTTTTTCCTCGACAGATAGTGCTGCGTCAGGCAGGTATGGACGTTAGCGGAAGCTTCGCGTCCTCTGAAGAGGACGCATAGACCTACGTCTTCTCAAGATGAACGTTACCCGCAAGAACGGTGGAGTAGTCCCGAGATTTTCTCTTCTAGTGATGAGGAAGAGGTGGTTCCGATTAAAAGGAGGAGATCCGTTAAGTCAAGACAAGACGCAAGACCTCATGAGTACGACGGTTCTCGGGATAGGAGCTCTCCGTCTGAATACGGAGCAGTCTCTCCGATATCTTCTCCTTATCGTAGGACTCAAGATCGAGTTTCTCGTGTTGATGATACGTCTCGTCTTCGTTCTCCGGTTGCTCAGACTTCCCGCCAGGAAGCAGAGACTAGGAACTTCCTTGAAGAGATGCAAGGAAGGTTAGCTGATTTGGTTAAATCGTGGGGAACATCGGAACTTCCTCCTACGAGGCGTAAGGACGCATCTCTCCCAGTCAAGTCGTCTAAGAGGACGCATGATGGTTGCCCTACTTCTCGTCAGGCTTCGGAATCTCGGGCAGGACGCAAGTTACGGGGAGCAGGACGCAGGACGTAAGTTACGAGAACAGGAAGCAGGACGCAAGTTTCCGGAGCAGGACGCAGGACGCAAGCTTCCGGAACAGGACGCAGGACGCAACCTCGGAGCTCAGAAGGACGCAGGACGCAGGCGGCAGGAGCCGTTTTCTTCCCGCGAGGTTGGAGAAGATTTTCTGCAGCAAGACCTGGGTTTACAGGATGTGTCCTCGGCAGAAGAGGAAATAGAAGACTTAGATTCTGAGGAAGGAAAAGAAGGTGAAGCACCTTCTTCAGATTATAAGAAATTGACGAATTGCCTTCTTTCACTTTTTGGAGGGGATTTTCAGCCTGCAGCTCCAACATCTCCCCTTTCTCAATTCTCCAAGAACAAAACTCCGAAGAAGTCCTCGTTTTTGATGAAATTTTCGATTACGGCTAAGAAGCGCTTCAAAGAATTGATACGTGGTTGAAGGTAAAAGAGGAAAGCGGGCAAGACTGTGTTCTCTTTCCCTCCTGCCTAAATTGGCATCGAATGTCCGGAATTTTGGTATGCGACAGGGGAAAATCTCGGCCTGGGAGTGCCTGGCCTCCTCCCCCAGGGGGATTTTCCAACATTGTTGACAAGTTCCCGCAGACATGCCTTGAATTCGGCCAAATTGTGGTGGTCCCTCCCATCAGAATTAGATCATCTCTTGGAAAGGGATTTTTCCGGACCTTCGAGGTTTTTTTTTAATTTTTTTGGATTGGTCCTTGGGAGCTCTGGGACGAACAGTGGAAGATAATGAAGCAACGGCTTCTCAACTCCCAAGCAGTATTATGTCCTGCATGGACAAAAGCCTTAAGGGATGGAGCGCGAATGAATTAGCATCTCTTTTTCACCGCAGGAGTGTTAAAGAAGAGGTCACTCCTATGCTCTTTTACTGCTAAGGGCGTTTCTAACGCCCAGAAATCCGAATTGCTTTTTTCCCCACTTTCTGAGCAATTGTTTCCTGCGGATATTATCAAGGATATTTCGCTTTCCCTAACTCAGAAGGCGACGCAGGAATCTGTTAACTAAACCTTTTCCCTCGGTAAGGAAATTTTTACCCAACAAGGTAGTTTAAGAAGACCCCTAAGGAATCAAGGCAAGCTAGTCAGCCCTTTCGAGGCAAGTCCTCTTTTCGCGTCCGGCTTTCAGAGCAAGAAGAGCTCCGTCCAAGAGGGGTTCGAAACCCAGTACTAAACAATGAACAGCAAGTCCTTCAGACATCAGTAGGTGCCAGAACTCCAGAAGTTTTTGGGAGGGAGATTTGGCAAGAAAAGGGAGCAGATCCTTGGGTAGTCAAGGTGGCCAAACAAAAGAAGGTTACAAGATCCCTTTTTCTAAAGAGACCACCTCTTACGACATCGCCAGAGAGCTGGGGACTCACTACAGCGATCCAGTGAAACAAGAAGCACTACAAGATCAAGTTCTTTCTATGCTCAAGAAAGGAGCCAATGAACCTGTTCTGGATCACTTATCTCCGGGATTTACAACCGGCTGTTTTTAGTAGCAAAATCCTCGGGGGGATGGAGACCAGTACTTGGACGTAAGTCCCCCACTCATTTTATTTTGTGGAGAAAACAAAATTTACGATGGAGACGACGATTCAGTACTGGCAGCGTCCGTACCGATCAGTACTGCAGCGGTACGTCCACACTGGGGATGGTCACCCTGGACCTTCAAGACGCATATTTTCATATCCCAATTCATGCAAGATCCAGGAAGTACCTGAGATTTTGTGATCCAGAACAGGGTTTTTCAGTTCAAAGCCCTCTGTTTTGGACTGTGCCACAGCCCCACAAGTTTTTACAAGAGTGAGGGGAGCGTGGCCAAGTGGCTACACATTCTAGGAATAAGAGTGTCTCTATACCTGGACGATTGGCTTCATAAGAGCCCCATCAAGAAAGCAATGTCTGGAGGACTTAGAAATTACGTTACATTAACGAAAGAGTTAGGGTTGATGGTGAACTTAGAAAAGTCGAATATGAACCCCAGTCAGGAGCTAGTTTATTTGGGGATTCTGATCTCCTCAGTGACTTTTCGGGCTTTTCCGTCTCCCAACAGACAAGATCTGTGCATCCGGAAAGTGCAAGCCTTTCTAGAGAAAGAACAATGTTCAGCACGAGAGTGGATGACTTACTGGGGACACTCTCGTCCCTGGAACGGTTTCGTTTCTCTAGGAAGACTTCACATGAGACCCCTACAAATATTTTTGAACCAAGTCTGGCCAAGAAAATCGCAACCAGATTCCTTCCTGTTTCGAATTCCTCGCAAGATCAAAGAGGAGTTAAAGTGGTGGCTAACTCCGGGGAAGTTAGCAAAGGGAGCGTCTCTCCAGCAAAAGAACCCAGACCATGTATTGTTCTCAGACGCATCGGACGCAGGCTGGGGAGCGACTCTCGGACTTCAAGAAGTTTCAGGTCGTTGGAGCAAGGAGGGAAACGGCTTGGCATATAAACAGGAAGGAACTGATGGCGATTTTCTTGGCCTTGAATGAGTTCAACGCGTGATTCGCAACAAGGTGGTACAAGTCAACGCGGACAATACCACAGCTTCTGGCGTACATCCGCAAACAAGGAGGGACACATTCAATCTCTCTTTGCAAGTTGGCGGAGGAGATCCTTCTTTGGGCAGAGAAGGAAAACGTAACCCTTCTCACCAGATTCATTCAAGGGGGAAGAATGTGAGAGCGGACCTATGTTGAGCAGGGAAGGTCAACTTCTATCAACAGAATGGACGCTTCATTTAGAAGTATGCCAGAGTCTGTGGAAATTATGGGGTCGCCCCCCAGTGGTAGACTTGTTTGCGACAGCAATGACGAAGAGATTGACGACGTATTGCTCTCCAGTCCCAGACCGTCAAGCAGTCGCAGTAGACGCCTTTCTTCTAGATTGACGGGGCTAGACGTCTACGCCTTTATCCCCCGTTCAAGATATTAGGGAAGGTTTTGAAGAAGTTCAGGGAGAGTCAAGGGACAAGAATGACTCTCATAGCTCCATACTGGCCGCCCGAGATTGGTTCACAGAGGTACTGGAATGGACAATAGATGTACCAAGGACACTTCCAGCAAGAGTAGATCTACTCAAACAGCCTCACTTCAACAGGTACCACAAGAACACCCTCGCTCTGGGTCTGACTGCGTTCAGACTATCGAAAGACTTGTCAGAGCGAGGGGGTTTTCTAGAGAGGCGGCCAGAGCGGTGGCCGGAGCTAGAAGAGCCTCTACTATTAAGTTTTGTACCAGGCGAAGTGGGGAATCTTTCGCAAGTAGGTGCAAGAGTCGACGATTTCTTCATCCAGTACCTCTGTGACCCAAATTGCCGACTTCCTTTTATACTTAAAGAAGGAAATAAAATTGTCAACTCAGACATTAAAGGGTATCGGAGTATGTTGGCTTCTGTATTTAGACATAGAGGTCTAGATATTACAAAATAATCTAGATCTGAGAGACCTCATAAGGTCTTTTGCAACAAGGAAGGAGCCCCAATACAGAGCTCCGTCCTGGAATCTCGATGTGGTCCTGAAATTTTTAGGAACTAGTAAGTTTGAACCGATGGATCAAGCTTCGTTGAGAGATATCACAAAAAAGACCATCTTTTTTGGTGGCATTGGCCCACAGCTAAAGGTGTGTGAGCTACAAGCAATTAGCAAAACACATTGGTTGGAAACATGACAAAGCGGTTTGCTCTTTTCAGGAGGGGTTCTGCCAAGAACGGAATCCGCTCATCCATGGCCAAGGTCGTTTGAAATTATGGGTCTTTCAGATCTAGTAGGACAGGAACAAGAGATAGTTCTTTGTCCAGTAAGGGCATTGCGCTATTATTTGGATAAAACCACCGTAAGATTAGAGAACTTCAGAATCACTGTGGTGCTCTGTGAAGGACCCTAGCAGAGCAATGACCAAAAATGCTATTGCCTTTTTCCTTAGGGAATTAATTAAAGAGTCTCATATGTTATGCCAACGAAGAAAATTTCGGCATCCTTAAGGTTTAAGGCAGGCAACGAAGTGAGAGCAGTAGCTACTTCGTTGGCTTTTTAAAAAAGAATATGGTCGCCCCCTCAAGATTTAATTGAAACGACGTTTTGGAGGAATAATTCAGTGTTTTGCAAGTCATTACCTTAGAAACGTCAAAACAACGTTTGACAATTGTCAAACGTTGGTCCATATGTATCCTCAGGAGCAGTATTGGGCAAAGGAGTTTCCACCCCATAACTTACTAACATGCTAGGTAGGTTTTTAATGAAGTGGTGTTGTTTTTACGTTGTCTGAGAGGGTGATTTCCTCTTCAGTCGGTGAAGTGTAGTGTGTTAGGTTAGGTTTAGTGTTGTGTGGTTCAGGTGGTCTAACTTTATCCTAGCATGAATGCCCGTGGTAAGAGAGGGCTCGGGTTTCCTGTCAACAAATTGTCCCGTCCAGTTGTCAGACCCTTGTATTTAGCTTCATCAAACTATTAGGTCACGTCCTAGTTGGAAGCTACTAAGGCTTAGCAGGCTAAGAGGCAGGAATGCTGAAAGTCAGCTACCTTAGCAGGTAAGGAATCTAAGAGTATTTTATTTAAAAATTTTAAATTTTTTTTAAAAACTCTTACAATGTTGCTGTCTTTGACCCACCTCCAAATGTGTCAATCAGCTATATATATACCTGCCAGGTAAGTGTCATACATGAAAATGATGTTATTATGATATAACAAAGTTTCATGTATACTTACCTGGCAGGTATATATTAATTAAATTCCCACCCACCTCACCCCTCAGGAGACAGGGTTCAGAGAGAAAATCTGACGAAAATGGGAATGATTCCGAGCACCAGCGCCACGGGAGCGGGGTGGCGATCACCTGAACTACCAGTGATCTAGCGGTTGCCGCGAGTTTTGAAAATTCTGCCAGTGCGAACAGAGAATATAGCTATATATATACCTGCCAGGTAAGTATACATGAAACTTTGTTATATCATAATAACATCATTTTCATGAACAAAATGATATTGTTATGATACAATAAAGTTTGTTCATACTTACCTGGCAGATATATATAATCAAGTACCCACCCACCTCCCCTCAGGGGACAGTGGAAATAAAAATTATGAATAGAAAATGGGAATGGTTCCTGATACCCGCCTCCCAGCGGCGGGAATGGGTACTAACCACCTGGCCGACCACTGCGTGTGTCGGAAGTTTTTAAAATTCTGTCGGACTTCAGAAAATACAGCTATATATATATCTGCCAGGTAAGTATGAACAAACTTTATTGTATCATAACAAATTATCATATTTATAACAACAGCTAGGCTTGTAAACAAAAATACGTTGGTTTTATAACATGCAACTTACCCTACAGATATATTACTTAGTCTTATAGACTCCGTTCCGTCCACTCCAAGCTAAGTATAATCTGCCAGGTAAGTATGGTATAAAAACGTTCATTGTATCTTAACAATATCATATTGACAACTAAGCAGCATACCTACTATGGGTTTCAGAGACAGTGCAAGCACGTTTTTTGGCAATATTTCTGAAACAAGATTTTGCTATAGTGTATTACACCCAGTGCCGTAATTTATAAGGGTATCGTGAATCACTAATCGTAAAGAATAACGACACTCGTCCTTGTACCAAGAGACAAAACCTCCATTATCCAGAAATGGATACGAACACAGCAGTATAAAGCTCCACCTACCCTCTCCCCCCACCTCAACCTCCACCCCTGTCCTTCCTTCCTTCACCTTCCCTTCTCTCTCTGAAAGTTGCTTCAGTTTAAACATATCAGAGTCTTCTTCCTCCAGTTTTAGGGCTAGGAAGAGGCAAAGGAAGTTCCAACCTTTCCAAGTCCCGCAACAGCATCCTGTGCTACAAGCTGTTCCAATTCAACAGGTATCCCAGCCTTCGACTTCTAAGGCTCAGCCTCAGCAACAGCATCAATTTGTCTTCCTTTCGCCGCCGTCTACCAACAGGTCTCCTCACAGTATTCCAGTGTCGCCCGCTTTTAACCCGGTCTATGAGAGTCGGGCATTTCACCCCTTTACCAGAGTTGCTAGGGGTGGCAGGGCTAGAGGATCCTTTCGCCAGCGCGGAGGAGCCAGAGCCCAAGGGCGAGCTAGAGGTGCAAGGTCAGGCAGAGGATCCCGGCCTTCATCATCCCAATGAAGTTTCTCAGGTAGGAGGCAGGCTGTACCTCTTTCGGCATCGTTGGGGGTTCAGCAGTTGGGCAAAAAGCATAGTATCCAGAGGCCTAGGCTGGAGTTGGATCAAAGGTCCTCCTCCACCCATCACCTTCTATCAGGAACCAACACAGGAATTGATGGATTACTCCAAGGACCTTCTCCAGAAGGGAGCAATCTCCAGGACGAAGAACTTAAAATTTCAGGGTCGTCTATTCAGCGTCCCAAAGAAAGGGACCGACAAAAGAAGGGTGATCTTAGACTTGTCCCGTCTAACTTGTACATTCATTGCGACAAGTTCAAAATGCTGACCATCTCTCAGGTGCGGACCTTACTTCCCCGTGGGGCCGTCACCACCTCTATAGATCTTACAGACGCCTACTATCATGTCCCGATAGCTCGGCACTTCCGACCATTCGTGGGCTTTAAACTAGGGAAAGAAGCCTACTCCTTCAAAGTAATGCCTTCGGGCTAAATATAGCACCAAGGGTTTTCACGAAACTGGCGGAGGCAGTGGTGCAGGAGCTAAGATCCCAGGGTATATTGGTGGTGGCGTACCTAGACGATTGGCTAATCTGGGAGATGGACAAAGGCAAATGTATGAAAGCACGGACAAGTCATGTCTTTCCTGGAATATTTAGGGTTCAAGATCAACAGGACCAAGTCCCGGTTGACTCCGGAGTCCAAGTTCCAGTGGCTAGGGATTCATTGGGACTTGGATTCTCACACTCTTTCCATTCCAGCAGGAAGAGAAGAGATTGCCAAGGCAACAAGACAATTCTTAAAGTGCAAAGACTTCGAGAAGGAATCAGGAGAGGATCCTAGGCTCGCTCCAGTTTGCCTCAGTCACAGACGTTCTGTTGAAAGCCAAGCTCAAGGACATCAATCGAGTTTGGCGTTCGAAGGCAAATGCCAAGTGTCGGGACAAGTTTCGCCCGGATACCTCTGATTCTCAGAAAACGCCTGCGCCCATGGACAAAGGCCGCCAACCTAGCCAAGGAGTTACTGTTGCAGTTTCCTCCCCCGTCCTTAGTGTGCATACGGACGCATCGCTGACAGGTTGGGGAGGTTATTTCACAGCACGAGAAGGTTCAGGAACTTGGTCACCTCACTTCCAAACACTTCACATCAACATTCTGGAAGCTATGGCAGTGTTTCTGACTTTAAAAAAGCTCCGTCCTCCAAAGAAGACTCATATCAGTTGGTCCCTCGACAGTGCAGTAGTAGTACACTGTATAAACAGAGGTTCAAAGTCAAGTCATGTGAACCACGTGATGATAGCAATCTTTTCTCTAGCAGCCAAGAAAACACCTGGCATCTGTCGGCTACTCACCTGGCAGGAGTCCACATGTAGTGGCAACGCCCATTTCCCTGTCTTGGTCGGTCCCTCTGGAATCAGAATGGTCACTGGACCAAGATTCCTTCGAGAGGGTTTGCCAAAGAGTACCAGGTCTGAAGTAGATCTGTTTGCCACAGAGGCAAACCACAAGCTGCCTTGTTACGTAGCCCCCAATCTGGACCCTCTGGCATACGCTACGGACGCCCTGAGCATAGATTGGAACCAGTGGACGAAGATCTATTTATTACCCTCCAGTGAACCTTCTCCTGAAGGTGCTGCACAAGTTGAGATCCTTCGAAGGTCAGGTGGCTCTTATAGCCCCTCACTGGCCCAAGAGCAACTGGTTTCCCCTTCTCCTGGAACTAGATCTTCGCCCTCACCCTCTCCCGGACTTGAGACTATCGCAACAAGTTCAAACGAGGACTGTGTTCGATTCCTCAGGTCTTCACAAAACCCTAACTTTATGGATGGGTTTCATGAAGTTTGCAGGTAAGAGAGTAGGCCATTGATCCACAGAACATGTTGTTCTTGGAGTCAGACAAGAGAGAGTCTACGCTTCGCCAGTATGACTCAGCAGTTAATGAAATTGTCTTCGTTCCTCAGAGAATCAAATATCAAAGTAATGACATTGAACGTGGCCATAACCTTCTTCAGTCTTTGTTTGAACAAGGCTCGGCAGCTGCAACAATAACAACCACTAAGTCAGCTCTGAAAAAGATTTTTCTTCTCGGGTTTGGTATCAATCTAACAGAGTCCTTATTTCACCTCTATCCCAAGGGCATGTGCACGTCTATGGCCCATTCACAGACCGTCGTCAGTGTCATGGTTTCTTAATGATGTTCTTAGGTTAGCCTCGGAAACAGACAACTTCAAATGTGATTACCAAACCATTTTGCGTAAAACTCTGTCTTATTGAGTCTAGCTTCAGGTGCCAGAATATCAGAGCTGTCATCTTTATCTAGAGATGAAGCGCATATTGAGTTCCTTTCCTCGGGACGTGTTGCTTTCGCCAAATAAGCAATTTCTAGCTAAGAAATGAAGACCCTTGATGAGGTGGTCTCCATGGAAGATTGTCCCGCTTCCGCAGGATCCATCGTTATGTCCTGTTAAAACTCTTAAGGACTATTATCTAGGACGTCTACCTATTCCGAAGGCCCCCCCCTTTTCATTAGAAAAGATGGTGGTACACTATCTCTAAAAAGGCATTAGGCAGCAGAGATATTTTATCAAGAAAGCCAGCCCAGGGTCATTCCCAAGGTGCATGACATTCGGGCAATAGCAACTTCTGTTAACTTCTTCAAATATATGGACTTTGATGATCTGAAGAAGTATAACTGTTGGAAGTCACCCTTGGTTTTTTCAAAAAGCACTACCTTAAGTCTTTAGAGGACCTTAAATATCATGCAATAGCTGCAGGAAGGCCATGTCTCCTACTGCTACATCATTATAGTACTGTCCTTGTGTCATATGAAACTTTTCAATTATGCCAGCCTCATTAACATTTTACCTACCTCAGCAAATGCCTTAGCTATTAGAATAAGTGTATAATCGTGTATAGTTTTACGTACATACAAATTATCTGTAATTATTTTTTTTATATGTATGTGACTTGTTGCAAATGTTGGCCACATTTTTGGCTATATAGATATTTTGTAAATAATTGTATTTTTTCCAATTCTAAACTATTTTATTATTTCCTTTGATTTCATTAATATGATTTTTCCTTTCAGGATAGTATAGCTTGTGTTTCTCTGGTAGCAATTTCACCGGAGCGACACGGCTGAGCCCAGGAAAAAGGGATTTTGACGTAAGGAAAAATCTATTTCTGGGCGATTGGCTCGTGTCGCCAGCGAAATATCCTTTAATCTATTATTTTTGTTTCATGCCACTTACCTGACAGATATAATATAGCTGTTTATTTTCTGACGTCCGACAGAAATTTCAAAACTCGCGGCACACGCAGTGGGCGGCCAGGTGGTAGTACCCATTCCCGCCGCTGGGAGGCGGATATCAGGTAACCATTCCCATTTTCTATTCATATTTTTTTCTGTCGCCGTCGGTAAACATCTGTTTACAGACCTCTGCTCAGGATTTTTTTGGAATTTGACTCGTTTCTAAGTATCTGATTGATTTTGTTGGTATTGAATTGGATTGTTGAATTGGCATGCGCGATAGTGGACCGTTTTGGTTTTTTTGATTTTGGATTGACTTTTCTCTATAAGATATGTCTGGATCAAGTGGTGTGAGTTTCAGAGTGTGTGTGAGTGCTGATTGTAAGGTGAGGCTACCGAAAGCATCGTAGACCCCCACACAGTATGTATGAGTTGTAGGGGGCTTCATTGTTTGATTGATCATCGGTGCAAGGAATGTGAGAGATTGACTGATGATGAATGGAGAGCATATGAGTCCTATCGCCTTAAATTGGAGCGCGATAGGATCAAGGAGGTCTTCCTCAAGGAGTTCTTCTTCCAAAGGTAAGACTAACGTTTTCTCCTGCACTAACACCTGTAGTGTTTACACAACCCCTAAACCTGTGTTGCCTTCGGGCTCTGATTCTGTGTCGGGAGGAGCGGATGCTCTCTCTATGATTTTGGAGTCCCTTCGCACTCTGGAGACCAAAGTGAAAGCCTTGGAAACTGGCTCGGTGCAAGTGTGTGATCGTGCCCCCAGTGTTTTGTGGAGGGGCGTCAGATCGGCCCCATAATGCTTCTAGGCCTAGACTCTATCAGACTCCCAAGACCCAGGGATGGACGTATGTCGAAAGCCGCAAGAGGGTTACGGGGGCTTCCCACCGATCTGGCGTCCCTTCGGCAGACCATGTAGCAAAGACCCAGGCTGCCAAGGACCGTGCACGAGCACGCGTCTTGAAGGATTGCTTTTCGTCCTCCGAAGCGTCCTCCCCGCGCAAGGGGTGGAGCGCTCGGAGAGACTCTCGTTCCGTTAAAGAGGACGTTTCTTGCGGAGGACGCTTCACGTCCTCTTTCGCCGCTTTCGTCGGAAGACGCTTATGATGTCTTTCCGCCTCAGAAGAGAGGTAGGATCTCCTCCGATGAGGACGCTAGGTTGCGCACAGGCGCGTACACTGAGAAACAGGTAGCTGTTCCTTTGAGAGGAAGGAGGCGTCCCCTCGCCCCTCGTCTTCTCACAGGACCAGTCTGCTCCTCGTCTCATTCTTCTCCAACGAAGAACATTCTTTTGTCCCTTCAGGACCAGCTATCCTCGCTTATGGCTCAGACTTTGGACTTCCCAGCAGCAGTCGAGCCTAAGCGGGGAGGAAGGACCTTAGACTGCCTGTAAAGAAAAGGACTAAGCAGTCTCCGTTGCCTTCGCCTCCTGCGTCCTCGTTCGCCGATCGCTTCTCCTTCAGCGATTCGCCGATCTCGTTCGTCTTATAGAAGGACGTTACGACAGGACGTTTTTGAAGACGCTTTGTGCAAGGACGCTCGGCAGGACGTTCGGCAAGATGCTTGTCGGGACGCTCGCGCTAGGCAGAACCGTTCGTCAGGACGCTCGGCAGGACGTTCGTCAGGACGCTTGGCAGGACGCTAGGCAGGACGTTTCGTCAGGACGCTCGGCAGGACGTTCGTCAGGACGCTTGGCAGGACGCTAGGCAGGACGTTTCGTCAGGAACGCTCGCCAGGACGCTACACAGGACGATCGGCAGGCCGCTCTCCAGGACGCTAGACAGGACGCTTGGCAGGAAGTTCGCCAGGACGTTCAGGCCTCCTTCCAAGACGCTTTCGGGATTCTGAACAAGAATTCTTACCCCCAGACACTTTGTTACGCGCTCAGGCACTATGCCAGCGAAGAGAGGTAAAGACGCTTCTCGGGCAGGTGGGACTGCCGCGGAAGACGCTCGTCCGCCTCAGGACGCTCTTCCATCAGCGAGCAGTAAGCGTCAGAAAGAAGACAGCAGTGATAAGGCTGCAGCTTGCAAGGAGAGGGGTCCTTTGATCTTGCTAAGAACCCCGCCAATAGACGCCTTCGCCTGACAGACGTTCTCCTCTTCCTTTGAGAGAAGAAGGAGAACTGGGTAGTTCGGCTGAATCGGGTGAAGATGAACCTGCTACAGCCCCTTCTACCTCGGATTACAAAGTCCTAGTCAGACTCTTGCGTTCTTCTTTTGAGGACAAATTTCAGCCCGCAGCTCCCCAAGTCTCCTCCTTCACAGTTTTCTTCATCGAAAACGGGGAAAATCCCGGAGTTCGTAGAGATGAAGACTTCTCTATCGACGAACGTGCTTTCAAGAAGCTCCAGGACTGGATGATAAGAAGGAGAGACCAAGGCAAGACGACCTTCGCCTTGCCTCCTACTAGACTTAGTGGTAAAGGAGGCATTTGGTATAAGACCAAGGACGAAGTGGGAGTTCGTATCCCTTCGTCGGCTCAAGGAGATTTCTCCAGCCTTGTAGACTTACAGAGGAGGTCACTTTTACCCTCTGCCAAGGTAACTTGGACCGCGTCGGAGACAGACCATCATCTGAAAGGTCTGCTTAGGACGCTGGAAGTCTTCAACTTCTTGATTGGTGTTTGTTTGGGAGTTCTGGATTTACAAGCGAGAAGCCCAGAATCTCTTAGTCTGGGGGAGCTGTCCAGCGTGTTAGCATGTATGGACAAAAGCCGTCAGGGATGGTTCGGAAGAGCTAGTATCTCACTTTGGGACAGCTTTGTTAAAAAAGAGAGCTTTGCTGTGCAACTTCACAGCTCGGTCAGTGACGCCAGCTCAGAAAAGCGGACTTGTTGTTTTCGCCTCTTTCGAACCATCTCTTCCCCCAGACTTTGGTAAAGGACCTGACGAACAGCCTACAAGAGAAGGCTACTCAGGATCTTTTGGCCCAGTCTACAAGACGGTCGGCCGGACCTTCAACATCTTCGGCTGCAGTTCGTCCGCCGAAGAAAGTAAAGCCTTTCGTGGGGCTCCCCCCTCGAGAGCAGCTCCTCGAGGGAGAGGGTTTTCACGAGGAAGAGCTTCTTTTAAACCAAAGCCTTCCAAGTGAAAAGCATGTCCTTCAGACACCAGTCGAGCCAGACTGAAGTATTTTGCGGGAGCGTGGAGAGAGAGACACGGACTCTTGGTCCCTCAAGATCGTGGAGCAGGGGTACAAGATCCCCTTTTTAGATCTCCTCCTCTTTCTACGACTCCCAGAGACCTTTCTCCATCCTACCAAGAGAAAAGAAGAAAGTCTTGTTCGATCTCCTTCAACAGATGATCGACAAAAGAGCGGTGGAACAAGTCCGCGGACCTGCGGTCACCAGGTTTGCTACAACAGAATCTTCCTAGTACCAAAGCAGTCGTCAGGTTTGGCGTCCAGTTCTAGATGTAAGCAGGCTCAATCTTTTTCGTGGAAAAGATAAAATTCACGATGGAGACGCCTCATTCTGTTCTGGGAGCCTTGAGACCCGGGCGACTGGATGGTATCCTTGGACTTGCAGGACGCGTACTTCCACATCCCGATCCACCCTCTTTCAAGAAAATATCTAAGATTTGTCTTGAACAACAAAGTTTGGCAGTTCAGAGCGATGTGCTTCGGACTGACCACGGCTCCGATGGTGTTCACAGTAGTGATGAAGAACGTAGCGAGATGGCTACACTCTTCGGGAATAAGAGTTTCCCTATAACCTCGACGACTGGCTGATCGAGGGCGTCGTCGAGAGAGAAGTGTCTGAAGGACTTGCAGTTCACTTTAGCCTTAGCGAAGTCCCTGGGACTTCTGGTCACCTCGAAAAGTCGCATCTGACCCCCACACAGTCCATCGTGTATCTGGGGATTCAGATGGATCAGTGGCTTTTCGAGCGTTTCCGTCCCAGAACGTCAGCAGCTAGGCTTAGAAAAGATCTCAGCCTTTCTAAGGAAGGAGACTTGCTCGGCGAGGGAATGGATGAGTCTGCTGGGACCATTTCCTCGCTGGAAAGGTTTGTTTCCTTGGGAAGACTGCACATCAGGCCTCTCCAATTCTTCTTGGCAGACGAGTGGAAGGCAAAAGACGATCTCGATGCAGTATTGAGGATATCGATTTCGATCAAGAACCACCTAAGATGGTGGGTTGGACCCTCAGAAGCTGCAAGAGGGTGTGTCCCCTAAGTCTTTTGAGCCCCGACCTAGTGTTGTTTTCAGACGCTTCCATCACAGGATGGGGTAGCAACACTAGGGGGGAAGGAAGTGTCAGCTCCTGGAGAGGGAACAGGTAGCCTGGCATATAATGTAAAAGACTGGCAGCAGTATTTCTGTCCCTGCAGTTTCTTCGAGAAGAGTTTGGAGAACAAGATTGTTCAGATAAACTCGGACAATACCACAGCACTCGCTTATTTAAAAACCAGGGAGGTACACACTCCCAGGGCGTTGTACTCCCTAGCGAGAGAGAGTTCTGCTGTGGGCAAAAAGGAAAGAGGTAACGATCCTGACGAGATTCATTGCAGGTGTGCAAAACGTCAGGGCAGACCTTCTCAGTCGTCGGGACCAAGTCCTTCCGACGGAATGGACCTTGCACGGACCGTTACGTTTGTCGAGACCTATGGACGCTGTGGGGACGTCCACTGGTCGACTTATTCGCAACGTCAAGGAAACAAAGAGACTTCCTCTTTACTGCTCCCCGGTCCCTGGATCCAGAGGCAATCGCGGTGACGCGTTGCTGTGGAATTGGACGGG
>NC_087217.1:40894881-40940080 GCF_015104395.2 Macrobrachium nipponense | reverse complement strand
TGCTTGTAACTGTGCTTGTGGAGTGAGCGCTCAGAACCAGGAACAGCAACGTGGTTCAACAAGTGCAATTTGGAGTGATGAAGACCAATAATGTGTATAATTACTATCAAATAAGCACTGTAGTGTTTCATTTGTGATGGGCAGTAAGGATAAAACCACCGATTACAAGGTAAAAATGAATTCAATTCAAACCATGACCCCTGAATAACAAGTTTCATACTTTCCCTAATATAGGCAACAAAATGTTGTTTTATTGTGCTGATTACAACTGCAATCTTGAGTAAGATCAATAAACGTTACATATATACACTTGCATTGTTCAAATGAGTGCTGGGAAGGCTGGGAAAGATGGTGGATTGTCCGTGGTTAGACCAGCCAGCCTGACGATAGCCGCCATATTGGATTTCAAAACTCCCTTGAAAACATATTTTTGTACATGAACTTCCCTGACAGATATATACTTAGCTATAGTCTCCGACGTTCCCGACAGAATTTCAAATCTCGCGGCACACGCGACAGGTAGGTCAGGTGGTCTACCTTACCCGCCGCTGGGTGGCGGATGTACGAACCACTCCCGTAAGCTTGTCAGATTTTTCTCTGTCGCGGGGTTGGGAACGATAACAACTGTTGTCGGTTCCTCTGGATAGTTTTTTCGATTCTCGCTTGCCTGGAGTTAATTTGGACTTATTTTGGTGACGTATTCGCTTTTGTTGGCTTGGCATACGCTGATTGTGGACCGGTTTTGATTTTCAGTTTGATTTTCTTTAACGATGTCTGATCTAGAATCGGTAGTTAAACTTCGGTTTTGTTTAGGGTTTGCGTGAATGAAGGATGTAAGGTGAGGTTGCCGAAAGCTTCGGTAGACCCCCACACGGTTTGCATGAAATGCAGGGGGAATGAATGTGCTTTTGCTAACCCTTGTAATGAATGTAAGGGATTGAAATGAAGAAGAATATAAGGCTCTCTCTTCTTATGTGAGAAGTTGGAACGTGATAGAGTGCGTAAGGCTTCCTCTAGAAGTTCTAGCAGATCTAGAATGAGTGAGTTGGATGTGGATCCTAATAGTACTAACGTAGAATTAGAACCTTCTTCCCAAGTTGCAGCCCCGGCTCCCCGCACCGAAGCCGAAGATTCGCCTTCGGAGGCGGCAGCTCTGAAAGCCAAGAATCGTTCTATGGATCAGAAGATTCGTCAGTTGGAAGGTAAGGAGAGTGTTAGTGATCAGTGCAGTGTCCCCAGTGTTGTGGAGGGTGCGTCTGACCGGCTCCTTAGTGCCTCTAGGCCTAGACCTCTTCCAGACTCCCAGTTCCAGTGGAGTAGGAAAGTCGAAAGCCGCAGGAGGGCTAGGGAGAGCCCCCACCGGTCAGGCGTCCCCTCGGCAGATCCTGAAGTACGCTCCCAGGCTGCCTCGGATCGCTACAAGAAGAGCTCCTACGCCAATGCTTCTCCTCTTCGTCGTCTCCCTCTCTGAAGAGAGGTTGGAACTCCCCGGATGCGTCGCGCCCGTTTGAAGAGAGCTTGGAAGGCTCCCTGCAGTCCTTTGGCTTCTAGTCCGGAGTTTTTCCCGGAAGAATCGTCGGTGGAGGCGAAGAACCCAAGAAATCCTGTGCTCGTTCTTCTTCTCGCGCTCCGCGCTCGGCGCCTGCTTCCGAGGAAGAACAAGAAGATTCTCCTACGAGAGTACTCGCGGGACTTCAAGCTCAGATCACGGCGCTAGCAGACTCTCTAGCCAGTTAGATCACGTAGGAAGAAGGACGTTTCTCTTCCGATCAAGAGATCTAGGCGCCGCTCTTCAGAGGATCGTTCTCCTTCATATGGTGAGGTTTCGTATGAAGGTGCGGGGCTCGCGTGAGCGCCCTCGCTCGCGTGAGCGCCCTCGCTCGCGTGAGCGCCCTCGCTCGCCTGGCTCTCTTTCGATTTCAAGACGCCAAACATCGGTAGGACGCTCTATGGAGAAAGAAGTTTTTTCTCCAGATTGGATTCCCGCTTCCGGTAAGCGCACTGCACCTGCTCATCACGCGATTTCTTCAACTCCCTCGCGTGAAACTTCTCCTCAGCAGCCTCAAGATTCTAGAAGGCGCCCTTATACAAGTAGGCGTTCTTCTTCCAGATGTCACTCTCCTCGAGTGTCGGATCGTGACTTCTCTCCTGACAGGCATCTAGAGTCTGGTAGGAGTCGTGTGCATGATAGACGGCCTATCTGTTAGCCGCTCCCGCAAGGTAGGCGCCAAGAGCCTACTGCACATAGATCTCCTAGTAGGCGCTCGTCTCTTTTTAAGGCGTCATACTCCTGATTATTCTCCTAGGGCAGACAACAAGAGTCTTTCAAGCGCCCTTCTCGTGTAGGCGCTCTCGCTTCTAGGCGCACTTCGCCTGACCGTTTTGTCTCTTGGTAGGCACCAGGAATCCCGGAAGCACCCTTCTCCAAGTAGGCGCTCGTTAGTTTTGAAGCGCCCTTCTCCTGAATGTTACCCTCTTGTTATTAGACGTCAAGAGTCTCGCAAGCAGCCTTCTCCTAGTAGGCGCATTTCGCCTTCCAGTCGGACTTCACCGTTGATCGTACGCAACTGGACAGGTATGGAGAGCCGCGCAAGCGCTCTGCTCTCGATAGGCGCTCTTCTCCTGGCAGCCGCTCGCCTCAGGATAGGCGCAATAGAGTATAGTAGGCGCTCGCCTCCTCGTAAGCGCCCTGTGGATGTTTCCGAGGATTCTCGGAGTAGGAGCCCTACCTCTCCTTCGGCTGAGATTCAGTATACCTCGAAGAGGGAGTCTCATCGTAGACTTCCCAGATCTTCTCATCGTTCTCCAGTGGATGTGAACTCTTCTAAGAGAGGGCGTTCTCCAACCTCTCGCTCAACTCCTGCTAGGATCCCTTCGTCACCTAAGGATCTTCCGCACTCGCCTCGACAAGACGTCCTAGAAGGTTCGGATGAGGAACCGAACACTTCTGCTGCTGTCTCTTCTTACAAGAAGCTTACAGAGCTACTTTTACAAGTTTTTGGGGATTCCCTTACGCCTACGGCTCCTCCTTCTCCTCACTCACTTTTTTCAACGGCGAAGACAGCGAAGAGTTCTTCTTGTGTGAGGATGAAGCCAACTCTTTCTATGAAGAAGGCACTGAGGAGTTTTGGTTCCTGGCTGGCTTCCAAGAAGAAGCGGGGAAAACGATGTTCGCTTTTCCTCCTTCGAAGTTATCAGGACGCGCGGGTTTTCTGGTACGAAACAGGAGAGCCCTTAGGATTGGGTCTACCGTCTTCGGCTGATTCGGATTTTTCGGCACTGGTAGATTCTACAAGGAGAACTGCCCTTAACTCTGCTAAGACGACTTGGCAATGAATGAATTGGATCATTTGCTCAAAGGTATGTTTAGAGTGCTCGAAGTATTTAACTTCCTTGATTGGTCGTTGGGAGTCCTAGCAAGAAAATTGAAGTGCCAGAGTCAATTTCGCCAGAAAGATCTTATGTGTGTTTTGTCTTGTATGGACAAGTCGGTAAGAGACGGAGCGAGTGAAATCGCCTCCCTTTATGGGGCCGGGATCGTGAAGAAGAGGTCGGTTTATTGTTCCTTCTTAACGAAGTCGGTCTCCATGCTCAGAGGTCTTCTTTGCTGTTTTGCTCCTCTGTCTACTCAGTTGTTCCCGAAACATCGAGTGCAGGACATTTCGAGGTCACTTTCGGCCAAAGCCACCCAGGACCTTTTGGCACAGTCGGCAAGAAAACCTCGCCCTTCCTTCCCTACCAAGGCTAAGAAGGAAAAGGCAAGTGTTCGAGAACCCTTTCGAGGGGCATCTTCATCAAGAACCTCTACGTTTAGAGGTCGTAGACCTTCAAGAAGGGGTAAGACTTTCGCCAAGTCTGTTAAAGCCCCCAAATAACTTGCAAGTCCTTCAATCAACGGTGGGCGCCAGACTCTTAGAGTTTGCAGAAGTCTGGGGCCAAAAAGGGGCGGATCCTTGGACCCTTTCTATTTTGAGGAGAGGTTACCTCATCCCTTTCGTCGAAAGACCTCCCTTGACGACCATCCCAAGGGAACTGACGGCCAGGTACAGAGACCCCATCATGAATCAAGCTCTCCATCTAGCAGTAGATCAGATGCTGGAGAAGGGGGCTATCGAACTAGTGACAGACCATCATTCATCGGGCTTCTACAACCGCCTTTTCCTAGTTCCGAAGTCCTCAGGGGGATGGAGACCGGTGTTGGATGTAAGCGCCCTGAACTTCTTCGTAGAAAAGAAGAAGTTCACGATGGAAACGCCTTCATCAGTGCTGGCAGCACTTCGTCCAGGGGACTGGATGGTTTCCTTGGATTTACAGGACGCTTACTTCCACGTACCGATCCATCCTTCCTCGAGGAAGTTTCTCAGATTCATGATGGGGGGGAAAATTTTTCAGTTGCAGGGCTTCTGTGTTTCGGCCTCGTCGACGGCCCTCAAAGTGTTACAGGGATTTTGAGGAATTGTGGCTCAATGGCTTCATTTGAAAGGGGTGAGGATATCCATGTACCTCGACGATTGGCTAATAAGGGCCAATTCAGAAGATCGTTGTTTGAAGGACTTACAAGTAACTTTAGAATTGAACGAAGGCTTTGGGACTTCTCGTCAATTTCAAGAAGTCATCACTAATTCCCGAGCAAGAGTGTGTGTATCTCGGGATACAGATGAACTCTCTGAGTTTTCGGGCTTTTCCCTCGCAGGAAAGGATAGCCCGAGGATTCGAGAGAGTAACAACCTTCTTAGGGGAAGAAGTATGCACAGTGAGGGAGTGGATGAGTCTGCTGGGGACGCTCTCCTCTCTGGAGCAATTCGTTTCCCTAGGAAGGTTGCACCTGAGACCACTCCAATTCTTTCTTCTTCGGAATTGGAGTCGTCGTTCTCAGGATTTGACGTTCTCCCTGTCGTTATCCCAGGACATCAAGAAACATCTCTTATGGTGGACAGATCCCAACCTCTTTGCGAAGGGACTGTCTCTTCAATCACAGACCCCCAACCTGGTGTTGTTCTCCGACGCGTCGGACATGGGGTGGGGTGCAACTCTGGAACCAGCGAAGTGTCAGGTGCCTGGGTGGGGGACCAGGTAGCCTGGCACATCAACAGAAAGGAGTTGATGGCTGTGTGGTTGGCTCTGAAGGCTTTCGAGCCCAAAGTCAGAAGATCGGTAGTGCAGGTCAACGCGGACAACACTACAGCTCTGGCATACATCAGGAAACAGGGGGGACGCATTCCTTCTCCCTGTACGAGACAGCAAGAGACCTTCTTCTGTGGGCAGAAGAAAGAGGAATCAAGCTTCTCACCAGGTTCGTGCAGGGAGAAAGGAATGTAAGAGCAGATCTCCTCAGCAGGAAAGATCAGGTCCTTCCCACAGAGTGGACCCTTCATCTGGATGTATGCCAGAGCCTGTGGAAGTTATGGGGCAGGCCACACATAGACCTCTTTGCCACGTCAAAGAACAAGAGGCTGGATCCTTACTGCTCTCCGATATCGGATCCAGAGGCAGTAGCAATAGATGCTCTTTCTTCTAGACTGGAACGGACTCGACGTCTACGCGTTTCCCCCCTTCAAGATCCTGGGGCTAACCATCAAGAAGTTCGTAGAGTCCGATTCAACGAGAATGACCTTAATCGCTCCCTTTTGGTTGGCCGGCCCAAGAATGGTTCACAGAGGTACTGGAATGGTTGGTGGACCTTCCAAGATCGCTCCCGCTAAGGAGCGATCTACTCAGACAACCCCACTTCGACAGGTACCACAAAAATCTCCTCGCTCTCAGTCTGACTGGTTTCAGACTGTCCAAAGTTTGGTCAGAGCGAAAGGCTTTTCAGCAACAGCTGCTAAAGCAATCGCAAGAGCGAGGAGACCTTCCACCTTGCGTGTATACAGTCAAAGTGGATGTCTTCAGACGTTGGTGCAAGAGGAAGAACATTTCCTCTTCCAGTACCTCTGTGACCCAAATTGCGGATTTCCTTATTTTCCTCAAAGAAGAATGTCATCTGGTTGTGTCAACTATTAAGGGATACCGCAGTATGTTAGCGGCGGTATTTCGGCATAGAGGCTTAAATTTATCCGATGATAAGGACCTGCATGATCTTATTAGATCATTTGAAACCGTTTAAGCGTCCTCATGTAGTACCGAACTGGAATCTAAGAACGTAGTCCTACAATTCCTTGGATCGTCTAGATTCGAACCTCCTGGCTTAGCCTCTTTCAAGGATTTGACGAAGAAGGCTATCTTTCCTTTTGGCCCTAGCTACAGCTAAGAGAGTGAGTGGAGCTCCAAGCTATTGAAGGCAATGTAGGGTTTAAGGAAGATTCTATGGTGTGTTCATTTCTTCCAAGTTTCCTGGCAAAGAATGAAAACCCATCACGCCCTTGGCCCAGGAGCTTTGAAGTTCGTAGTTTATCTTTTCTAGTAGGGGAAGAGCCTGAAAGAACTCTTTGCCCTATGAGAATTATGAAGTATTTCCTTAAGAGGAAGGAACAACTTAAGGCTAATCAAGATGTGCTTTGGTGCTCCGTAAAAGGACCCCACTCGGCCCATGTCGAAGAATGCTCTTTCCTTTTTTCTGAGAGTCTTATTACAGAGGCACATGTTGCCTGTAAGGAAGATCATTTTAGACTACTAAAAGGTTGAAAGCTCACGAGGTGAGAGCCATCGCAACTTCGCTTGCATTCAGAAAAAATATGTCTGTGCGGAACTTGATGGAGGCGACTTTTTGGAGATGCCAATCGGTTTTCGCAAACCACTACCTACGTGATGTAAAAATCACATATGATAAATGCTTTCGGCCTTGGGCCGGTCCTTTCGTTATCGGCGGATTCGGTGCTGGGGCAGGGAGCTGAAACTTATCCTGTGTAAATTGCTTATATGTTACCCTATATTTTTATATTGTTGTTTTTTGGTTGTCTGAAAGAGGCTGCAGGAGGCACCTCTTTTTGTCGTAATATTAACCCTTTGTATTGTGGTTAGGTGGTCTGGTGGGTTTTCGGGCTCCTTGCAGAGGTAGTGGTAAGGATCTGTTAGGTAAGCGGACAAGGTCCCTCTAACAGCATCCGACTTGGATTCTACCACAATAGGGGATCACATATCCCAGTGGTAGATCCGGGAGTCTTTCAGCATCAGGTCACGTCCTAGCTGTAGCTCTCCAGGCAATGCAGACTCAGAGATAGTATCTATGAAGTCTTCATCCTAAAAGAAAGGTGGAGAAAACCAAGGTTTTTATATCCTACAACATTAGTTGTTTCCGTCTTACCTGTATTATTGAGCTGTCTCTTACCCTCCACCAAGGGTGCCAATCAGCTAAGTATATATCTGTCAGGGAAGTTCATGTACAAAAATGATATTGTTAAACTACAATAAAGTTTTGTACATACTTACCTGGCAGATATATACGATTAATGGCCCACCCAGCCTCCCCTCAGGAGACAGGTGGAAGAGAAAAATCTGACAAGCTTACGGGAGTGGTTCGTACATCCGCCACCCAGCGGTCGGGTAAGGTAGACCACCTGACCTACCTGTCGCGTGTGCCGCGAGATTTGAAATTCTGTCGGGAACGTCGGAGACTAATAGCTAAGTATATATCTGCCAGGTAAGTATGTACAAAACTTTATTGTAGTTTTAACAATATCATTTTACGAAGAGCGTCACATGCTTATTTTAGTTCGTATGGGGCTTTCATATATCACATTATGTGGACGAAACTTCAATCTTTTGAATGGTATGGTTAAAATTGTTTGTATTCTTGTTTCACCAATTAACCCTTTAACGCCGATTGGACGTATTTTACGTCTACATAGAAAAGTTTTAAAAAATTTGTGGAAAAATACTTATAGGCCTACCAGCCAAAAACTTTTGATTGTTCCGACACGGGATGCAAACCTTTTGGTCCTTTTACAATAGGAAGGTAACTAGCAGCAGCTGGATGGTCGTAAGCTTTCGAACAAGGGAGTTCGGTAGTTAACTGCTTGTCCGACAGTGCGTGCGCCGCACGACTGGGAGGCGAAGAACCACTTTTGCTTTCGGCCTGCTGGTGTGTGGACGTGCTCTGCATCGCTCTGTGCCCGCTTCATTGTCGTTTGCTTTCTGGATATTTGTATTATCTCTTACTGTTTGTGTGTGTGTAAAAGTGAACTGTAAGTACTCTTTTCATTTTTTCATATACATTATTGTGATTGACAAGTGATGGACTAAGGATTGAAGGAATCTACGTGCCCTTCCATTACCCGGCGACTGTTCCCCGGGGTGGAGGGACGTAAATGTGGAATTTTTAGGAGCTTCCCTGAAATCGATCCCCATGTCCTTTGTGCTCGGTGTCGAGGGCGGGAGTGCTCTCACGCTGAGCCTTGTGTTGTATGTATTAATTGGTCGGAGGTGCAATGGGGCCTGTACGAGGGCAGGAAGAATCGAAGGCCTGCCAAGGAGTCGTCGGAAAGCTCTCCCGCGACTCCCTTGGTAACAAACACTTCGTCTTCTTTTTTGCCCCCCTCCGCTCAGCTCCCGCGTATGGCACTTTTCCCTTGGGGGGGGGGGGGGGGGGGGGGTATCCAGGTCCTTCTCTTAGCCCAATCCGTCGAGCGTAGAGGAGGGCTCTCGGTACCCCGATGTACAGCTGTATTCGGGGCTTCCGTTTGTTCGGGGTGGGGTTCGCCCCCCCCACGAGGGGGAACCTTTCCTACTTGCCCGACTCTTGCTTCCACAGGTGCTTCTGCTGTAAGGGATGACCTTGGTCAGGTGTGGGCATCTTTGGGACTGCAGGGCGTGCCGAGTGTCCAGGGGCTGCTTCATCATCTGGCGGGGTCTGGTGCGGTCACCCATGGAACGGTGACCACAACTACTACCACCCTGTCTACTCCAGGGTACGCCGCCCCTCCTCACCTGGTTTACTCGCTGCACGTGGTGTCAGTCTCACCTACAGCCGCTGTGCAGGGGCCGATTGCCGTACCGAGGGGGGGCGTGCCGCTGCCGCCCGGGTTTGCCGTGCTGCCGCGACCAGACTTCCGCTGCCCCAAGAGCTCGCCCCTGGACCTGTCGCCGGTACCCAGGATGTCGCTGGCTGCTGCTCCGCCTCCTGTGTTACCTGTGCCGCCTGCCGTACCTGCCGACGCTGTGCTGGCGGTTCCTGCTGTTCCCGATGTGTCCATGCCTGTTGGCGTCATCCCTGTTCGCGGTGTTGCTGCCCCAGACGTTGGTCTGTCCGGACAGGTGCGTCTGGGCTCTATTGCTTCGGCAACAGCAGCCCCAGCTCCGCCCTGGATGGTAGGCCTCACGTCTGTCCTGAGGAAGCTGACGAAGAAGAAGAGGAAGAGCAGGAAGGTGTCTTTGTCGTCTTCATCGTCTTCTTTGCCGTCTGCAGCCGCCTCTTCCCCTTCGACTTCCAAGGCTACCTAGCTGCGGAAGAAGAAGGCTGCCTCCTCCCCTCCTAAGAAGGCTCCTTCGGGAACTTCTCAGGGCCCGTCCCACTCCGGTGGGACAGGGGGTCCTTCCGCTGGTCCTCCTGCTCCTTCGGGAGCGGCGGCCGTCTCTCCTTCCGCAAGAAAGAAGACTATGGGGACCAGAGGGGTACGGCTAACACCGGTACTTCCTCGCCTGGTGCTAGGGGTTCTACTGCTACACCAGGTTCCTTCTCGGCCTCTCGTTCGCGAGAGGTACCGAGTGTACGGTCACCTACCGGTGGCCGTGCAGCCAAGAACCAGACACCAGAGCTCGCTCGGTGCCAGGTTCACGGCACGGATCAAAAGGCTGGTGAGAGCCGCTCAGGCGACTCTCACCAGGCCAGCTCTCGCTCTCGTAGCGACCAGCCGGTCACCCGGGTTGACGTGACAGTCACAGACCAGCCACGGGCTGAGGCTGGGAAGAGGTCCCCCCGATCGCTGGCGCCAGTGGTTCGACGTGCCGTGAGGACACGCACCGGTCTCACTGCGACAGTGGTCTCTGCGGGTCTCCTGACCGCCGCTCCCATGGGGACCGGACGGTTAGGGCGACCAGCAGCAGTTCCTCTTGACGCTCAAGATTGGGGCCGCTGTCCTCGGTCCAGCCATTCTCCCCAGGGGAACGGCATGACCAGGCCTGCAGCACGATCCCCACCGCGGTTTGGAGATCGCCTGCAGCCCTCCAAGCACACTGGTTCTGCCAGTGAGTGAGGGGGGAGCGTCAGGTCTGCCTCTCCTGTGCCTTCAACTTCCTCGGGTTACACCGGAAAGGGCGAGACATCGAGGAGTGATCGTGAGGGGCACGCCCCACACGATCCCGTCACGACGCCGTACGTGCCAGGCACTGTCTTAGGATCGACCAGGTTGTACGCACAAGTGACAGGAGGAGACCGAGAGGGGTCTGTCGCCATTCCCCCTCCTGAAGGGGGAGGATCTCGGGAGCTGCTCTTGTTCAAGGGACTTGGGTCCTACTCCACAAGATGCAATCACTCCCGAGATTCAGAGGAACTTTGCCGAGGTTATTGCGCTGATTTGTCAGCACAACGATCTCGGGGAAGGATCGCCGCTCCCACCATCTGAGCCCACGTCCCGGCTCGAGTCGTTCTGGGGTCCTAAGAAGGAACCCAGACCGACGGTGGGTCTGCCGCGATCAGAGCTTGCAGACTCTGTTTTAGACCAGGTCGAGTCTCTTGTCTCCGGACAAGACGGCTCGCTGAAGTCTGGCAGGTCAAACAAGCTACTTCCTCCTCCTGTACTGCGACGGCGGCGTTTTTATGTGCCATCTGAGGATCCAATGCCGCCCAAACAGGTGAACCCAGAGTTAGCCAGGCTAACTCCGGGTGTGTCTCTGCAGCAGCTCCTGTCGGAGAACCTCTTGTTCTCGCAGCAAGAGGCACTGGGCCTGGAATCCACCGCTATGGCGGCTTTCCAGGCCGTCTCCTGGTTAGACATGTGGTCCCTCACAGTGTCTAAGGTCGCAGCAAACTCGGGGGATACTCCTCTTGAGGATGATGCGGCTTTCAGGAGACTTTGTCAGTCTGGGGGGGGAGGGCCATCTCCTTCCTCGCCCATCAGACGGCAAACCTGTGGGCCAACCTGGTACTTCGCCGTAGGGACGCAGTCCTTACCCGAGTATCCAGGGCGGCTGGGCGAGAGGCAGCACATGGACTAAGGAACGGACCTGTACGAAGTTCCTCCTCTCTCTTCCCAGGAGAGATGGTGGACGCTGCGGTGGAAAGGCGGCGCACTGATGATAGTGACCGCCTGGTACACCAGGCAGTTTCGAAGGCTTCTGGGCAGCCTCGAACTGTGGCCAAGCCTAAGAGTTTGGCTAGCGCTTCCTCGGCTGCTAAGACGGTTGCCCCGTCGAAGCCCCGAGGAAAGACTCTAGCTTCTACTTCTACAAAAGGAGGATGTCATCAGCCCTCCTCCCAGTCCTCCTTCTCACGAGGGGGTCAGGGAAGAAGTCGAAGAAAGGTGGGAAACACTAGGGACGGCGTTCCCCCTCACCTGCTGCCGGAAGTGGGGGGGTGCCTGGCGAGCTATTGGGCAACATGGCAGTGCTACGGGGCCGAAAACTGGATAGTAGACGTCCTTCGGGAGGGATATCTACTACCCTTCGACTCTCGGCCACCCCTCACCTCCAACCCGGTCCATCTGCAAACATACGTCCCGGGATCATCAAAGGACGTAGCTCTACGACAGGAGATCAAGACCATGCTGAACAAATGAGCTGTGGAGATCGTCACGGATCAATCACCGGGCTTCTACAGTCTCCTTTTCCTGGTGGAGAAGTCCACGGGGGGCTGGCGCCCGGTGATAGATCTCTCCTTTGAACCGATTTGTTCGCCAGACTCGGTTCAAGATGGAGACGGCACGTTCCGTGCTGGACTCCATCAGGGAGAACGATTTCATGCTTTCAGTGGATTTGAAGGATGCGTATTTCCAGATACCCATCCATCAATCCTCCAGAAAGTAACTCCGCTTCATCCTCGACAGGACGGTGTACCAATTCAGGGCACTTTGCTTCGGTCTCTCAACCGCCCCACAGGTGTTCGCGCGAGTGTTCACTCTGGTGTCTGCTTGGGCCCACTCGTCCGGGATACGTCTTATGAGGTATCTCGACGATTGGTTAGTCCTGGTGAGCTCCCGCTCGCAGTTGCTGCAGGACAGGGATCAACTACTGGAGTTCTGCCGCGATCTGGGGATCGTGGTGAACTTTGAGAAGTCCGATCTCGAACCCAAGCAGATGATGAAGTACCTGGGTATGCTGATCGACACAGTAGCAGGGCGAGTCTTCCCCACAGACTCGCGGATCAGCAGATTCAGGGAGGCAGCCGACCGGTTCCTGTCTCGGCAGGAACAGGCAGCTCAGCAATGGCAAGTCGTGATCGGCCACCTGTCATCACTCAAGATGTTAGTCCCTCACGGGCGTCTTCACCTGCGGTCTCTCCTGTGGAGACTAAAGGAGAGTTGGCCACAGGCAAGGGATCCACCATACTTCCCCGTGTCCCTCACGCAGGAGGTAAGGAAGGACCTAGCCTGGTGGCTGGACAACAGGAACCTCTTAGGAGGAGTGCCTCTCTCTCTCTCTCTCTCTCTCTCTCTCTCTCTCTCTCTCTCTCTCTCTCTCTCTCTCTCTCTCTCCCGAGATGCTGCTGTTCTCAGACGCATCAAACAAGGGATGGGGCGCACAACTGGAGGAGTTGCTGACTGCAGGAGTGTGGGACCATCACGACAAGCACCTTCACATCAATGTCCTGGAACTCAAGGCAGCGTTCCTCGCTCTCCAGGAGTTCCAGGACCGCTTGATGGGACACTCAGTGGTGTTGATGTGCGACAACACCACGGTAGTGGCTTACGTCAACAAACAGGGGGGCCTAGTGTCTCTCCCGTTGCACCAGTTGACACGGCAGGTGCATGAGTGGGCTGCCGCTCACTCGATAGAGCTGTCAGCCCGCTACATTCCAGGCAAGAGGAATGTAGTAGCAGACATGCTCAGCCATCGGGATCAGGTGATAGGGACCGAATGGTCTCTACACCAGGACGTGGCGGAAAGGCTCTTCGACCTGTGGGGGCATCCAGTCATGGATCTGTTTGCCACCCGGCACAACAGAAAACTCCAGGTTTTCTTTTCAGCCGTGCCGGACCCATGGGCAGCTGCAGAGGACGCTCTTCAACACCCGTGGGACAACCTCTTTGCCTACGCCTTTCCCCCGCTCATCCTGATTCACAAGGTGATCAGCCAAGTGCTGGCTACCCCAAATCTCAGGATGATCCTGGTGGCTCCCAAATGGCCCCAGGCCATTTGGTATCCGGACCTGCTGGCTCTGCTTGCAGAAGCACCGAGAGAGATTCCCCATTGGCACAACCTTCTCGCCCAGCCACACTTAGAACGGTACCACCAAACAGTACAGTCTCTACATCTTCACGGCTGGCTGTTATCCACCATCTCTTGCGAACGAGAGGCTTTTCTTGTAGCGCAGCAACAGAGATGGCTGGAAATGTCAGACAGTCCTCTGCAACTGTGTACCAGGGGAAGTGGGCCGTCTTCTGTGGTTGGTGTTGTAGACAGGGTCTATCTCCTCTCAGAGCCACTCTTCAGCAGGTAGCAGCGGATTTCCTCGTTTTTCTTCGCTGAGAAAAGCTCCTCTCAGTCCCCACAGTCAAAGGATATAGAGCCGCCCTGGCACTTGTCCTAAAGCTGAGGGTATTGGACATCTCGAACTCGTTCGAGATCTCCTTGCTTATGAGGAGCTTTGAAAGGTCTTGCCCACCCAGGGAACTCAGGCCCCCTGAGTGGGACGTGACTCTCGTCCTTAGGAGTTTGACTCGAAGACCCTTTGAGCCACTCCGAGAGTCGTCAGACAGAGATCTGACCCTCAAGACCCTCTTCTTGCTGGCCCTGGCATCGGCGAAGAGAGCAGGGGAACTTCATGGTCTGTCCTTCGATGTGAAACATTCCAGGGGATGGGGATCTGTGACGCTCGATTTCGTCCCGAACTTCGTTGCGAAGACTCAGAAACCGTCGATCCCTGACGACAGGTTCGAGTCTTTCACAATCCCTTCCCTAATGGACTTCACCAACAATGATTCGGATGAGATGCTGCTTTGTCCTGTGAGGGCGCTACAAAGCTATCTGAAGAGAACTCGACACCTCAGGCCTGAGTGTCGACACCTCTTCGTTAGCACCGGGGTGACCAAGAAAGAAGTATCCAAGAACACGCTTTCTTTATGGCTGCGTGAGGTGATCAGGAGGGCGTACGAGGCTGATAGTAGTGACGACATCCGTACGCTCCGTCCGAGAGCCGACGAAGTCAGGAGCATTGGTCCTACCCTTGCGTTCCGCAAGAACTTCTCCGTGCCGCAAGTCCTGAAGGCAGGGGTCTGGGCCAACCAGACCACCTTCACCTCCTTCTACCTTCGGGATATTGCCCACAGATCCTTGGATACTTTTTCCTTGGGACCTGTGGTGGCTGCTCAACACGTTGTGTAGCTAACCCAGACCCTCGCAGGCTGAAACAGCATCGAGTCCTGGTGTGACTGTAAGAATGGATGAGTGAATGAGAGTGTGACTGGTTCCTCTTCCCATCTTTTTCTCCCCCTCTACCTGTGGGCAGAGGGACACGGTCGTCACCCTGCTGGATGAGGACGAGATGCAGGTGAGCTACTCGACAGAGCCCCATCCTATCCCTTTCACTAGGGATAGGAGTGAATATCCACCACTTCCCCCAACCAGTGGGGGGGGAAGTGGAACAAGAGACAAACCCATAACTTTATGTTGCCTCTTGCAAACAGGAACAAGTTCTTGCTTCCTGGTATTAAGAGATTCGCTTGCCTCTCTCTTATTACTTGGTCCAGAGGTCTGACCATTGATCCTGCGGTACACACCCCGATCAAATCGGACAGAGGCTTGGATCCCTCCCTCGCTCTTACGACCGGGGAGGCATTCCAGGGTTGGGCGAACACCAGTCTGTTCACAAAAGACTCAGATTCCTCCCACCAAGAAGTGAGTCTTCCTATTGTAAAAGGACCGAAAGATTTGTATCCCGTGTTGGAACAAATGACAATTTGTCCAAAATTGCATTTTTCCTAACTATACAAACCTGAGGTCCTTTTACAATAGGAAGGTAACTAGCGGCAGCTGGATGGTCGTAAGCTTTCGAACAAGGGAGTTCGGTAGTTAACTGCTTGTCCGACAGTGCGCGTGACTGGGAGGCGAAGAATCACTTTTGCTTTAGGCCCAAGCAAAAAATGCAGAGTGAGGGGTGGCATGAGGTGGGACTATGTGTAAAAGGACCTCAGGTTTGTATAGTTAGGAAAAATGCAATTTTGGACAAATTGTCATATCACGCGCCTTGGGGGATGCTGGGAGTTCACGGATCAAGGTGTTGTTTTGTTTACAATCATTACGCAGGCGTGCAAGCGCCAATTTCTTTCTTATCACACTAAAAAGTATCAGTGACACATCTCAAAAATTATTTCGTCACTTTGACATAATTTTTGCACCATTTTAAATTAGCCGTTACACAGAGTATTATATATGAAAATGTGCGCAATTTCATGTAGAATACAACAAAAAAATACTCATGATTGTAGCGTTTATCAGTTTTGAAATATTTTCATATAAATAACGATAAGTGCCAAAATTTCAACCTTCGGTCGACTTTGACTCTACCGAAATGGTCGAATAACGCAATTGTAAGCTAAAACTCTTATATTTTGGTAATATTCAATCATTTACCTTCATTTTGCAGCAAATTGGAAGTCTCTAGCACAATATTTCGATTTATGGTGAATTTATGAAAACAACTTTTCCTTACGTCCGCGCAGTAACTTCCGAAAAAATCATACGTGCGATTGTCGTAATGTTTGCACCATTTTAAATTTGCCGTTACATAAAGTTTTATATATGGAAATGTGCGCAATTTCATGCACCATACAACTAAAAACAACCCATGGTTGTAGCTTTTATCAGTTTTGAAATATTTTCATATAAATAATGATAAGTGCCAAAATTTCAACCTTCGGTCAACTTTGACTCTACCAAAATGGTAGAAAAACGCAATTGTAAGCTAAAATTCTTATATTCTAGTAATATTCAATCATTTACCTTCATTTTGCAACAAATTAGAAGTCTCTAGCACAATATTTTGATTTATGGTGAATTTATGAAAAAAAATATAAAAAAAAAATTTTCCTTATGTCTGCTCAGTAACTCTTCCGAAAATATCATATGTGCGATTGTCGTAATGTTTGCACCATTTTAAATTAGCCGTTACATCAAGTTTTATATATGGAAATGTGCGCAATTTCATGCACAATACAACTAAAAACAACCCATGGTTGTAGCTGTTATCAATTTTGAAATATTTTCATATAAATAACGATAAATGCCAAAATTTCAACTTTCGGTCAACTTTGACTCTACCGAAATGGTAAAAAAACGCAATTGTAAGCTAAAATTCATATATTCTAGTAATATTCAATCATTTAGCTTCATTTTGCAACAAATTGGAAGTCTCTAGCACAATATTTCGATTTATGGTGATTTTATGAATAAAAAACATTTTTATACATTCAACTTACCTGTCAGATATATACTTAGCTATTTGACTCCGTCGTCCGACAGAAATTCGAATTTCGTGCACACGCTACTGGTAGGTCAGGTGATCTACTTACCTGCCGCTGGGTGGCAGGACTAGGAACCATTCCCATGTTCTATCATATTTTTTCTGTCGGCTATACTGGCAACATCGTTGTGGGTATCTTGCATCGCAATTGATCTTCGTTTGGACTTCTCGGTGACATATTTGCATTGATTGTACTGGCATACGCGATTGTGGGCCGTTTTTGGAATTTGATTTGGATTGTTCAACATGATGTCTGATTCTGGAAGTGTGGTGAGAATGTGTGTGAATGTGGGGTGTAAAGTTAGGATGCCGAAGGCATCGCTTGATCCTCATACTATTTGCAAGAAATGCAGGATGTATGAATGTTCTTTTGATAATACTTTTAATGAATGCAAGGATTTGAGTGCGGAAGAATGGAAATCTCTAGCTTCATATTTGAAGAAGTTGGAAAGAGACAGGGTGAGGAGGTCTTCTTCCAAACCTTTGCCTAGTTCTGTATCTAGCGGGGTTATCAGTAATATTATACCCTCTTCTCCTTTTACTGCCCCATCTAATGTAGTACCTGCTCCTTTATTAGATCCCACAGATTCGGCATCTGAGATTGCGAATCTTAAAGCCGCCCTTCGGAAAATGGAAACCAAAATGGCGGCCATTGAAGGTAAGCAGTGTGATTTAAGTGCTGTGGATAGTGATATAAGTGTCCACAGTGCTGTGGAGGGGGCGTCTGATTGTCTCCACAACGCTCCCAGGCCTAGACCTCTTTCAAGCTCCCAAGCCCAGAGGAGAAGGAATGTCAAAAGCCGTAAGAAGGTTGTGGAGGATCCCCAACAGTCAGACGATCCCTTCGGCATTTTCTGTATCGCCACAGAATGCCAGAGAACGCTACAGAAAAAGCGTTCTGCGTGAGTGTTTCTCCTCTTCGGAGAATTCTTCTCCTAAAAGAGGTTGGAGATCGGCGGATCTTTCCTTGCCCCCCTGAAAAGACGTTGGGATGAACCCAGGATTACTTCGAGTCCTGAGCGTTTTCAAGAGGAGGACCATTCAGTAATTAAACAAGCAAAGAAGGTTATTCCTTCCCACACAGACTTGTGGGAATCGGTTAAAGACCGATCTTCTACTCCTAGGGTAGACGATAATGAAGAAACTAACAGAATCCTTCGCACTATGCAGGATTCCATCACTTCTCTGGTGGGAGTTCTGTCAAGAGACCCTCCTAGAAGGAAAGACGCTTTCCTCCCTATAAAGAAGTCTAGGCTGTCGAGGGGTCAGACTTGCCATCAAGATTTGTCATCCTCGGACTTGGAATCGGATTCATCAGCCTTTCATAGACCGAGCAAGATCCGTTCTCCTGTCAGGCGCAAGGCGCCAGACAGGCGAGTATCTCCTGTTTGTCATGAAGCGCCAGCCAGGCACGAGGCGCCAACCAAACGCGTAGAGTTGTCTAAACGCGAAGCGTCAGCCAAGCGTGAAGCGCCAGCCAGACGCGAAGCGCTACCCAGGCGCGAAGGGTTTTCTAGACGCGAGTCGCCAGTCAGGTGCGTCAAGCATTCCAAGCACGAGACGTCAACCAGACGCATGATGCCAGTTTGGATCGAGGCGCCAAGAAGGCGCGAGACGCCAGCCAGAAGCGTGACGCCTCCCAGGAGCGAGGCGCTAGGCAAGCGCGAGGACGCTGCGAGGCGCGAGACGTCAACCAGAAGCGTGACGCCTCCCAGGAGAGAGGCGCCAGGCAAGCGCGAGGATGCTGCGAGGTGTGAGACGCCAGCCAGAAGCGTGACGCCTCCCAGGCGCGAGGCGTCATCAAGGCGCGAGGATCCTGACAGGCACGAGACGCCAGCCAGACGCGTGACGCCACCAAGGTTTAAAGCGCCAGCCAGGCGCGAGCAGCCTACCAAGCGCGAGGCGCCGACTAGGCATGATCCAGTCAGGCGCGAAGCTTCTACTAGTTGTGGGGACGTTATTGTACGTAGTCCTTCCCCTACTAGAAGCATTTCTCCTAGAGCGACTTCTCTTGATAGAGAATCGATCAGGAAAGAGCGATCCCCTTCTAACCTTGACCTTGAAGAGGTTTTTGAAGAAGAAGTTTCGACCAACGAGGGACTTTCCAATTATAAAGTTTTAGCCTCGTTACTTCTCAAGGAGTTTGGGGACTCTTAGTCCTGCTGCTTCTCCTTCACCGAGATCGCTGTTTTCGAGCACGAAAACCCCGAAATCCTCGGCTTTCTTAAAGATGAAGCCTGCGATTTCAATGAGAAAAGCCCTCCAGTCTTTGGATTCTTGGCTTTTATCTAAGAAGGAAACACTTAGAACTGTTTATTGCTCTCCTCCCTCCAAGCTGATAGGGAAGAGAGGTATATGGTATAAAACAGAAGAGGCTATGGGCTTGATGCTCCCCTCGTCTGCAGATTCGGATTTCTCGAGCCTAGTAGAGTCAGTGAGAAGACAGTCTCTCAATTCTGCAAAGGCGTCCTGGAGTATGTCGGAATTAGATCAGCACCTTAAGGGAATATTCCACGTATTAGAGGTGTTTAACTTCTTGGATTGGTCCCTTGGGGTGCTGGCTAAGAAGACGAGTGAGCCAGATTTTCTTGATCCAGAAACTTTGCACAATGTCCTATCTTGTATGGATAAGGCTGTGCAAGATGGTTCAGGTGAGTTAGCGGCACTGTTTGGATCCGGAGTTTTAAAGAAAAGATCTCTTTACAGTTCCTTTCTGACGAAAGGAGTTTCTCCTTCTCAGAGGTCCGCTCTACTTTTCGCACCTCTGTCAGAACATCTGTTTCCTTCATCGTTAGTGAAGGATATTTCAAGATCCCTGTCAGAAAAGGCTACGCAGGATCTTCTAGTGCAATCTACAAAGAAGATTAGACCTGCAGTTCCGGCTCAGAAGAAGGTGGCTCTTACTTCAGTGGTGCCCTTTCGTGGAGCTCCCTCGACTCGTTCAACTTCGAAGAGAAAGCCCTTCGACAAGCGAGGGAGGTCTTCCTTCCGCTCTTTTAAAAAGAGCAAGTAGCAGCCATGTCCTCCAAGCACAGGTAGGGGCCAGACTTCAAAACTTTGTGGAGGCCTGGTCTTTAAGAGAAGCAGATCCCTGGACTCTGTCTGTCCTACAGAAGGGTTACATCATTCCCTTCGTAGACCAGGACCTCCTTTAGCAAAAAACATCTCCTTCCCAAAGGATTTGTCGACGGAGTTACAAGGACCCTGGACTGAGAGGAGCGACTCCTTCAGACCGGTGGTGTCGATGAGGGACAAGAATGCAATAGAGCTAGTGCAGGATCCATTCTCCCCGGGGTTTTACAACCGCCTTTTCTTGGTTCCAAAGGCTTCGGGGGGATGAAGGCCCGTTCTGGATGTAAGCATCCTGAACCGGTACGTGGAGAAAAAGAAGTTCTCCATGGAGACTTCAGCTTCGGTTCTGTCATCCCTACGTCAGGGAGTTGGATGGTCTCCCTGGACCTTCAGGATGCTTACTTTCATGTTCCGATTCACCCATCGTCAAGAAAATACCTAAGATTTGTTGTACAAGGACAAATCTTCCAGTTCAGGGCCTTGTGCTTCAGCCTATCAACCGCTCCTCAGGTATTTACGTATCTGATGAGGAACGTGGCCAAATGGCTTCATTTAGAAGGGATCAACATCTCAATGTATCTCGACGATTGGCTAATCCGGGCCAAGTCAGAGAAACCATGTTTGGAGGACCTACAGACTACTTTGAACCTGACAAGGACGTTAGGATTACTCGTGAACCTCGAGAAATCTCAGATGATCCTCAGCCAGAACTTAGTCTATTTGGGGATTCGGATGGATTCTCGGGGTTTTCGGGCTTTTCCATCCCAGGAAAGGATTTGCTCGGGATTACAGAAAGTCTCGAGCTTCCTAGAGAAAGAACGGAGTTCGGTGAGGAATGGTTAAGTCTTCTGGGAACCCTTTCCTCACTAGAACAGTTTCATTTCTCTAGGAAGACTCCACCTACGCCCTCTTCAGTTCTTCCTAAGAAGAATTTGGAGTTGGAAGAACGGGCACTTTCAGAGACTTTCAGAATCCCTCTGGAAGTAAAGAATCATCTGAAGTGGTGGCTATTTCCCTTGGAAAAGAACGAGGGCTTGTCTCTAGAGGTTCGGAACCCAAACCTAATCTTGTTCTCAGACGCTTCAGAGAAGGGATGGGGAGCGACTCTAGGGACAAAAGAAGTATCAGGCCAATGGAGGAAGGATCAACAAGACTGGCATATAAACTCCAAAGAACTTTATGCTGATCTCCTAGCCCTAAAAGCCTTCGAGACAGAAGTTTTAGATCAAGTGGTACAGGTCAACTCGGACAACACCACAGCGTTGGCCTACATCAAGAAACAAGGGGGAACTCACTCTTTTTCTCTGTTCCAGATAACAAAAGAACTGTTATATTGGACAAAAGAAAAGAATGTGACTCCTCACAAGATTCGTGAAAGAGAGAAAAACATCAGAGGCAGACAGGCTAAGCAGGTTAAACCAAGTTCTCACCCACAGAGTGGACCCTTCACATTCAGGTGTGTTCAAGCTCTGTGGTCCCTGTGGGGCAGTCCGCATATAAGACCTATTTGCCACCTTCCTATCCAGAAGGATAGAGAATTTTTGCTCCTTAGTGGAAGACCCGAGAGCGATAGCGGTGGATGCCATGCTGGTGGACTGGACAGGCCTAGATGCCTACGCCTTTCCTCCCTTCAAAATGTTAGGAGTGGTTTTAAGAAAGTTTGCGGCGTCAAAAGGGATGAGACTAACACTCATCGCTCCCTTTTGGCCGTCTCAAGATTGGTTCACAGAGGTACAGGAATGGACGGTGGACTTCCCAAGATCTCTTCCACACAGGAGAGATCTTCTCAAACAACCTTATTTCGAGAGGTACCATCAAAACCTCCCCGCTCTCGCTCTGACTGCCTTTCGACTATCGAAAGACTTGTCAGAGCGAGAGGCTTTTCAAGCAAAGCTTCAAAAGCAATTGCTAGGGCCCGGAGATCTTCAACTATTCGGGTCTACCAATCAAAATGGGATGTTTTCAGAAGATGGTGTAAGAAGAATAAACTGTCCTCCTCCGATACCTCTGTGACCAACATTGCTGATTTCTTGTTTATTTTCCTTAGGGAAGAATCTAAATTATCAGTTTGTTTCTACCTTTAAAGGTTAAAGGTTATCAGAGTATGCTCTCAATCCATGCTGTTTCGAAACAGAGGTTTTGAAGATTGCAGAAGATAAAGATCTACACGACCTTATTAGATCTTTTGAAACCTCTAAAACCATTTCTCCTCATACTCCCGACTGGAACTTAGATGTGGTTTTGAAATTTCTATCATCAAATAGATTTGAACCTCCTCACAACGCGTCGTTTAGAGATCTAACGAGAAAATGTATTTTCTTGTTGTCTTTAGCGACTGCGAAAAGAATTAGTGAAATACACGCTCTAGATTCTCGAGTAGGATTTAAGAGTGATGCGGCAATTTGTTCTTTCCAGACTCTGTTTCTGGCCAAGAACGAGAACCCTTCAAAACCCTGGCCAAAGAGTTTTGAAGTTAAAGGACTTTCAAATCTCGTAGGAGAGGAATTAGAAAGATCATTATGTCCGGTTAGAGCCCTGAAGTTCTATTTAAAGAAGAAGAATGAACTCAGGGGATGTAAACAAAGCCTGTGGTGCGCAGTTCGGATCCTAGTAGTACCCATGTCAAAAATGCATTAGCATTTTTTGTTAGGAGCATTATTACGGATGCTCATAGTAACTGCCCAACCTGAAGACTTCAGGACTCTCCTAGTGAAGGCTCATGAGGTTAGAGCGGTGGCCACTTCATTAGCTTTTCAGAAGAACATGTCTTTAAAAGACATTGTGGATGCGACTTACTGGAGGTGTAATTCAGTGTTCGCATCGCACTACCTTAAGGACGTTAAAGTGACGTATGAAAAAGTGTTTCTCTCTGGGTCCTTTTGTATCAGCTGATACAGTGCTGGGGCTGGGAACACATAACAATCCTTAGAAAAATTTGTATTTGTTATTCTAATTTTTGATGGTACATAGATCTACCTTGTGAGACGAGTTGTTGTTTTTCTGCTGATTAGTATGCTTGGTGGCGCACGGGCGTCCTGGCTTGGGTCAGTAGGGAATCAAGAGACGTCTTACTGGCTAGATTGTACAATTTTTTTTTTTTTTTTAATTTTTTTTCATTTTTTTTTTTTTTGTACTTTAAGTGTACGAATGTTTGTGATTCGAGTTTGTGGTTGTTTGCAAGGAGTTAGGGGATAACTTCTTGCAATCTTAGAACTAACATGGTTAGGTTGAGGTGATCGGGATCGGTGTTGTGCTCCTTGTATAGGTTCTTGTCAAGTAAGTGGATAAGCACCCATTGACATAGTCCTTCCAGGATCTGCCAAGTAAGTGGATAAGACCCCTTTGGCAGAACCACAAGAACTCTTAGCCATAGATCAATATCTCGCTGAGGCTCTTGAGACTGACTAGACTCCTGGATTGTATTCATGAAGTCTTCAGTCTAAACAAGGTAGGAACCAAGTTTTATTTATTTATTACCTACAACGATTGTTGTGATTCCTGTTTGAATCTATATTTAGCTGTCTCTGTCCCACCTCCAATGGTGTGAATCAGCTAAGTATATATCTGACAGGTAAGTTGAATGTATAAAAAAGGGATTGGCTTTGTGTCTGATTGGCTTTTAAGCAAGGTTTTACCCGAAGGTTTTCTCTTTAATCTAGGAATCACAGAGAAGGAATGCGACCTGGAAGGGGGCAAACCTCCTGTGAAACCCATGAAGGAATTTGGAGTAAAGGGAGAGGAAGAATCAGAGTCACTCGAGGAAAGACCCCGGTGACTAACTAGGCTAGCCTCATTAACACTGTTACCTGTAACCATATCTAGTGTAATGGGCAAATCCTCACTAGTTCAAGTGAGACCTTCTTCCAAACCAAGGTCTGGCAATTCTGCCTCTTGCTGTTCCATAACTGAATCTTGAATTTATTTGATAATTGGTGCTCGCAACTTTTGGGTCAACGTATCCGGCAGCTTTTCCCGGCTGGGGAGGCTGCCATATCTTGAGGTAGCATAAAAAGGCTTAGCTACCCCTACGTTCTGTCCAAAACCTCCAACCCAGACCTTGAGGGTGGAGAGTGCAGCATGCTTAACAGGACTGCTCTGTCTGTAATGCAAGGAATGTGTCAATTTCGAGTAAAATCTTTGAACATTATGCTTACATATGTTGATTAATTAATGTAATTTAATTTACAGAAATTTTAATTATTTATTTATTTATATAGTAATTTATTTGATTATTATTTAGTTATTTATTTTATTTTAATTGTTTATTTAGTTATTTATTTATTTATTTCTTATTATTATTTTATTATTGTTTTTTAATTTTATTTTTATTTTTTTTAATTTTTTTTTTTTTTTTTTTTTTTTTTTTTTTTTTTTTTTTTTTTTTTTTTTTTTTTTTTTTTTTTTTTTTAACACTAATCCCAAGTAGTGTAATATAATTCCATCACAATATGTATAGAACAAGCAGTGCGGTAACTTATCGAACAGGTAACCTGTTGTACAAGTCGTAGCAGGCAAAGCCGTTTACGTGATGCCAGACTACGGAACCGGTAAGCAATACTGCGCACGGGGCATGGTTCCAGCAAACATCATGGTTGCACAGATCCTGTAGATCGGCAACCAGACACTGAGTGGCCTGTAAGTGCAATAATATATGAGACAATTGCACAAACTTATAGGATTATTATGCTAATAATGTCATATGCCGGAGCATGCCGAACTGAAAATAATATATATATAAAAATATATATGTATATATATAGTCATCTATGTACGTCCCGGGGACTCAGTAATAATTAAAACCACCCGGAGCTGTATGACCCGGAGTGGGGGGTACACGAAGTAACCCGGCGGGACGCCACATGACACTACGCAAGTTCCGTGGCAAAAAGAAAGGAAAATAATATATATATAAAAAATTATATATGTGTATATATATTCATATATTTACGTCCCGGGGGACTATTAATAATTAAAAAACCACCCGGAAGCTGGTATGACCCACGGGAAGTGGGGGGTACACGAACTAACCCGGGACGGCCACATGAACTCGCAAGTTCCGTGGCAAAAAAGAAAAGAAAATAAAAAATAAAACGGGAGAAATAAAATAACAAATATAATATCTCCGCCTACGGAAGAGAAACTTCCGTAAACATAGCCCTCAACGACTACCGGAGAGCCTGAATCTAAATCCGCCTTATGCGGAGGAGGGAATGTTTTAGGCGGATGGATGTAAGCTCCGGAAGCTGAAAGAAGCAGAGCGCAACAAATCGAGGCTGAATAACGCAAAGCAACAACAACTCCGGAGGCGGTCGGCTGAGAAGCGACACCCCACCAACCTAAGGTCCTGGAGGACCCTCTACACCCCCCCCCTGCTGATGGGAACGGCTGTCAGCGACAACCGAGGCGAGAGGAGCACCCAACTACTGGGGGCCCCACGTGAGGGGGAGGGAAGGAGGGCTGATGGGGTGACGATCATGTGATCAGCGTATCCTCGCAAATAAAAGATTACGAGGAAAACGCAGGCATAGCCTATGTAGGCTAACCGACCTAACATCCAAAATATACATAGACAAAATAAAATCAATTACTTAAAGCTAAAAGAAAATCATGCTTTAACACGGGGGAAATGAAAATAAACTGTCGTAAAATATAAAACCGCAATGAAGGCCACTCGATAACGTGGTGCAAAAGGGGAAAAACTACTTGCTTACTGACAAAACGATAAGAAACGGCAAGCTGACGAAAAGAAAAAAGGGAAAATTTTCTTGAATGAAATAGGACGGTGGATAAACGGCGAAGCACGAAACAAAGAAACGTGCTCGAAAGAAGACCCCCGTGAAAAACGTGAAAATAATGAAAATAACAAAACATAAATGGAAATCGGATCGACTAAAAACTGCCACCCAAGAATAAATAAATAAATATATACATACATATATATATATATACATATATACATACATACACATACATACATGTACTGAAATATCACATGTTACAAGCAGAGAGGAAGACTACTCGAAGTCGGTACAATTCAAGCGTAAATCGGTACAATTCAAGGGTAAGCCGTAAAGGCGACTTGCCGCCCGCCCCCGGCCCCCTATTTAAAAGTGACGCCTAATAATATCCTAAATACAAAGGCAAAACGATAGCAAATTCACTCCCTAAATATTGAAAAAGGGCGGAACCAGTACTTAACTTGGGTGAAGAGGTAGATGACGATCCGTAACCAGAATAAAAATAAAAGAACAAATAGTAATATTCGAACGTGCGAACACGGAATGGCTATCGAAAAGTATGACGTCACAGCCGCCTTCAACGGGGTAGCTAGGTGTGACCTATAGGTCGGCTCCCCGTATTAGGGTCTTTTGATGAGGAAAAGGCTAATTGGAGGGGTTGCTGTGGTAGTGTTTAACACTCGCCCCAGTTTTTATACCGACACCTTTTATATAGGTGAGCGAGTCAGAGGCTTCCTGACATGTCCATTTAGCAGTTCTCTGGTATTATAGCAATATTTTACTAGAAATAGTGCTAAAGCAGACATATTTCACGGGAGCGACACGGCTGAGCCCAGAAATGATATTGTTATGATACAATAAAGTTTTATACATACTTACCTGGCAGATATATACAATTTATACCCACCCTACCTCCCCTCAGGAGACAGGCGGTATAGAAAAAATATGATAGAACATGGGAATGGTTCCTAGTTCTGCCACCCAGCGGCAGGTAAGTAGATCACCTGACCTACCGGTAGCGTGTGCGCAAAATTCGAATTTCTGTCGGACGACGGAGTCAAATAGCTAAGTATATATCTGCCAGGTAAGTATGTATAAAACTTTATTGTATCATAACAATATCATTTTCCTTACGTCCGCGCGGTAACTCTTCCGAAAAAATCATATGTGCGATTGTCGTAATGTTTGCACCATTTTAAATTAGCTGTTACATAAAGTTTTATATATGAAAATGTGCGCAATTTCATGTAGAATACAACTAAAAATAATGGAAGGTTGTAGCTTTTCTCATTTTCGAAATATTTGCATATAAATCACGATAAATAGAAAAAACCATTTGTTCCGATACGTAATACAAACCATCGGTCCTTTAACAATAGGAAGTAGCTAGCGGCAGCGGGAACGGTCGTAAGCTTTGAACAAGGGGAGAACGGTAGTTAACTGCTTGTCCGACAGTCGCTTTCGGCCGCGGGTGTGAAGGACGTGTTCGTCATCGCTCACTGCCCGCTTCATCGTCGTATGCTTTGTTTATATTGTGTTTTCTATTAATGGTTTGTTTGACTTGAAAATGAAACTGTAAGTACAGTGTTTTCATTTTCATTACTTAATTATGAGCCAACATGGAGCTATCGCCGTAGATGCGGCGATTTCCGCTCTTTTCATGAAATTGATATCCTTGAATTATGTCTCGGTGCCGAGGGCGGGCGCGCTCGCGCCGAGTCATGTATTGGGCGAAAGTGTGTAATGGAAAAATGTAAGTACCCTTTTCATTATATTTTTGCCCTGTGCATTCGTTGCCGAGAGCGTGATTGCGCTCGGCACGAGCCTCTTATTTTGTATGAATAGAATGCAATGAAAGTGGATTCGCAATTGCAGTATTCTTTTCATTTTCATTTATTTAATTGCATCAGTTTTAATTTTGGATCAGTTCCGCTCTTACCCGGGAATTAATCCTTACGATTTATTTTCTGTGAAAGTGAAATTGCAAGTGCAGTATTCTGTTTCATTTTCATATATATTTTATGATAGCATCATATTGATTATATGGAATCAAGTTTTCCGCTCTTACCCGGGTAATTGATTCTTTTCCCCTTTAAGTTCTATGAAGTGAATCGCAAGTGCAGTATTCTGGTTTCATTTTTCATATTACTTTCACTGCTGTGCGGGGGTAGGGGAAGCGAAGGTCTGCCAGGAAGTCGTCGGAAAGCTCTCCCGCGACTCCCTTGGTATCCGATTCTTCGTCTTATTTCCTGCCCCCCGCTCAGCTTCCTCGTTGTATTTTGTATTTGGGGTCTTCCTTGCGTTCGGGGTGGGGCATGTCTCCCCCCCGTGCGTGAGGGAACCCCTCTTGCTAATCTGTCTGTGCTACCGCAGGTGCTACATCCGTGGGAGACGACCTTGGACAGGTATGGACCACTGCGGCGGCAGGGCGTGCCTAGCATCCACGGGCTGCTGCAGCGTCTAGCGAGGTGTGGGGCGGTGACCCATGGAGCGGTCTCCACTACTACCACGGCCGCTTATGCTGCTTCCCCCCGCCTGGTCTACACTCCCCATGCTGTGTCGGTGACTCCGTCTGCCGCTACTAGGGCCGGTCGCCGCCGTACCGAGGGAGGGTATGCCGCCGCCGCCTGTGTTCTTCGTGTTGCCTGCCCCAGACTTCCGCTGTTCCAGCAGCTCGCCCCTGGACCGGCCGCCAGTACCCAGGTTCCTGCTGGCTGCCTCATGATTCTACGAGGCGATGGCTGGGCCTGCCTTACATGCCGCTGATGTGGTTCCCGCTGCTGGCTTGGCTGTCCCTTCTGTGTCTACCGCTGCAGCTGTTCCTGCCGCTCCTGAGCTGGTTGCTGTTCCTGTCGCTCCTGGTTCCTGCGCCTGTCCATGCTGGTCCTGCCCACGGTGTGTCTTCCCTAGTTCCAGGTCCTTCCGGACAGGTGCAGTTGGGCCGTGTTGCTTCGGCAATAGCCCCGGCTCCGGCCTGGATGGAGGACCTGACGACTGTCCTGCGTGAACTGACGAGGAAGAGGAAGAAGAAGAGGAAGGTGTCATCTTCGTCTTCATCATCTGCTGCTGCCTCTTCCCCTTCGACTTCTAAGGCCCAGAAGCCGAAGAAGAAGAAGGCTGCCTCCCCCCCTAAGAAGTCTCCTTCGGGAACTTCTAAGGGCCCGTCTCACCCCGGTGGGACAGGGGGTCCTTCTGCTGGTCCTCCTGCTCCTTCGGGAGCGGGGCCCGTCTCCCCTTCTGTAAGGAAGAGATAGACGGGGACCAGAGGAGTACTGGTTAGCACTGGTACTTCCTCGCCTGGTGCTAGCGGCGATGCCGCTACGCCAGGTTCCGACTCGGTCTCTCGTTCGCGAGAGATCCCGAGTGTGCGCTCTCCCTCGGGAGACCGTGCAGCCAAAGTTTCGGCGCCAGAGTTCGCTCGGCGCCAAGACCGCAGCACAGAGCAGAAGGCTGGTGAGAGCCGCTCAGGTGACTCTCGCCAGGCCAGCGGCCGCTCTCGCAGCAACCAGCTGGTAACCCGGGTTTCCCCCCTAAGAAGGCTCGTTCGGGAACTTCTAAGGGCTTGTTCCACTCCCGTGGGACGGGGGCGTTCTTCTGCCGGTCCTCCTGCTCTTTAGGGAACTGGGCTCGTCTCCCCTTCCGCAAGGAAGAAGACGACGACCAGAGGCATACCGACTACCACCGGTACTTCCTCGCCTGGTGTTTGCGGCGCTGCCGCTACGCCAGGTTCCGGCTCGGTCTTTCGTTCGAGAGAAGTTCCGAGTATATGATCTCCCGCGGGAGAGCGTATAGCCAAAATTTTGGCGCCAGAGTTCGCTCGGCGCCAAGACCGTGGCACGGAGCAGAAGCTGGTGAGAGCCGCTCATGTGACTCTCGCCAGGCCAGTGGCCGCTCTCGCAGCGACCAGCTGGTAACCCTGGTAGACGTGACTGTCTCTGACCAGCCACGGGCTGAGGCTGGGAAGAGGTTCCCCCCTCCCGATCGTTGGTGCCAGCCTCGGCTGGTACCAGCGGTATGACGCGCCGCGAGGACACGCACCGGTCTCACCGCGACAGTGGTCTCTGCAGGTCTCCTGACCGCCGCTCCCACAGGGACCGGGCGGATAGGGGGACCAGCAGCAGCTCCTCTGCACACGAGATCGGGGCCGCTGTTCTCGGTCCAGCCGTTTCCCTGGGAAACGGCTCAACTAGGCCTGCAAGTTGGCGATCGCCTGCAGCCCTCCAAGCCCGCTGGTTCTGCCAGCGAGCGAAAGAGGAGCGTCATGTCTTCCTCTCCCGTGCCTGCAACTTCCTTGGTTTGCACCAGGAAGAGCGAGGCACAGCGGGGTGATCGTGAGGGGCATGCCCCGCACGATCCCGTCACGACGCCGTAAGTACCAGGTACGATCTTCGGACTGACCAGGACGTACGCGCAAGTGGCAGGAGGAGATCGAGAGGGGTCTATCGCAGTTCCTCCTCCTTAAGGGGGAGGTTCTCGGAATGCTCTTGTTCGAGGGGCTTGACGGTCCTACTCTGCAAGATGCTATGACTTTCGTGATCCAGAGGAACTTTGTCGAGGTTATGGCGCTGATTCGTCAGCGCAACGACCTCGGGGAAGGATCGCCGCTCCCACCAGCAGAGCCCACGTCTTGGCTCGAGTCGTTTTGGGGCCCGAGAGGGAACCCAAACCAACGGTGGGTCTGCCGCGATCGGAGCTTGCCGATTCTGTCTTGAACCAGAGTCTCTCGTCTCCGGATAAGAAGGCTCTCTCAGATCTGGCCGGTCGAACAAGCTACTTCCACCTCCTCTACTGCGACAGCGGCGTTTCTACGTGTCTTCGGACACTGTATTTAATCCATTCGGTCCTCCTGAGAGGTTTCGACCTTGACGAGGACTGGAATGAGTCGGAGGACGGTATCGGCTCTCTCCTGTCAGGTGTCGATCAGCCCCACCCAGACGACGTTCACAGTGGCGGCAGACCCTTACCTACAGTGCGAGTTTGTAACCCTCCTCGGGAAAACGTTTTCTCCTGACGATACGTTTTCCCAGACTCTGAGAGGCCATCGCCGCAAGGCAAGGGCTGCTCCTACTCTTCTCCAACTGCTAGTTCCACTGGGAAGGCGAGCGAGTATCCAATTCCTCCCCCATTCCCTCTTTCCTTACGGCTATGAGGGAAATGGGAGGGATCCGACAGAGATTTCTCTGCAGGATCCCACGTTGGGGACTGCGCTACAGGGGGGACCTTCGGGTCCTACCTGACGTAAGCCCTGGTCGTTGAGGAGGGATCCTGCCCCATCCTCGATTTCTACGGGAATCGAGAGGACCACCAGCCGATATCGTTTGACGAATTCGGTGGGGGTTTCGCAGAGTGCTTAGAATTCTACAGAATTTCTAGCGCATTCAGTGTTCGAGTTTTTTACGATCTCCAAACACTTAGGCGAGACCACGGTCCAAAGTGAGCGAGACGAGAATCCCCGATAATTGTTACGCGATAATCGGGAACCTCGCCTATGCTCGAATTCCTGGAATTTCTAGCATTGGGAAGAAGACTGCTGCTGAAAGAAGAGTATCTCACAGTAGGTGACCAACCTGGAATAGAGAAGAACGGACGGGAACATCCAGTTTCGCTTGAACTATCGTCTTCGGTATTCTGTTCACCATTGAAGCTTTCCTTCGAGGAAGACTTCTCCTTCACTCTCTTTAATAGAGATCGAAGGTGGTCGATCTCCAATCCTTATTTTGTTTTCTTGAAGGAAAAGAATTTAGGATGGAGATCGTTGTTCAGAATCCTACAAATATACTACGTATATTAACCTCGCGACATGATTCTGCTAAGCAGTTGAATTGTCCGAGGGGTAGCCGCATATCCTAGTTACTCTACGGATTGCGACTTAGACGAAGAGTATTCTAATTGAACTGCAACTTCCCCAGGGAGTTTCCAGTTTCAATTTTATAATAATTAGGTTTTGTCACGGACAACACCATTTCAGCTTTTGTATTTACCGAAATTTGTTTCGCCTAAATACAATTGCTCGAGCATATCTTTTATGCTCGGTGGTTCTAGCTGAACGCATTCCTTCGTGGAATGGATTACTTGGCAACTCAGATGACGAGTCAGCGACAGCTACTGCGTATTGAATTGCCTGAGGGAACTCGGTACCGGCTGCCGCTTCGAGATGCACGGTTGGTTATGTCTTTCTCCCCTGCTTTGATTGAATACCAACCGTATCTTTGCCCTACAATCACGGACTTAAGTCTCTGATTAACAGGGATTCTCTCATACATGAATGACCATCTACTGCTGTGACGCTCGAATTCATCGCCTTCAGTATTGCGAGAATTTACAACAGAGATATCTCTTCGACTTTCATCTTTCTGTTTACCGCACGGTAACAGAATTCTGTAATAGTCTCTTGCTGCATCGCACTGCGATAATGCGAATGATTTTTGCGGAATCTGAGTTTGTCCTCAAAATATCTCGTATTGTTCACCCCGGATTAGCAGATGTATTGAAAGACATCGCCTACTCCCAGACCTGCCAGCTCTACTTCCAAACGTTCAGCCCATGAGAAGCAGTTCTTCAGGCGGCTCTCCCCTGTGTTTTTCATTACTGAAAGAACGCCCGCTTTCATTGCAACTACGACTTCTCACCGGACAGCAATGAAATAGCGGTTAGCGTTTTCAGTCATTTGTAAGCACAGGTTCAGAATCTTGAGATTCCTTCTCTCGATTCAGCTGGAAGACGTAGGTTGCATTCATTGCCTACCTTCGTCTTCAACATCACAGTGTTGTTTCTCCTTAGCTGAGATTCAACTACTATGAGAGTGTCTTGCCTTCAGGGACCTAGGTCTCTAGACGGCAATTGACTTTCGCCTTTTGAGCATATGCCTTAAGAGAATCGTCACCTCGCCGTCCGGCATTGGTGACAAACAAATACATTATTTGTTTGGTCTCTCGGCATAACCCTTTAAAAGGCGAAGGTCACGTGACTTACTCGGATGCTTGGACAACTTGCCTCACTTCCGATACCGAACCAGTCAGACGACAGCTGTCAGAGCGGCAGAGTCAGTTACGAACTACGCTGTGGACTTAGTTCGGTTGTTACGGAGCAATCATTACTTCGTCTTAACCCTCTTACGCTGACTGGACGTATTTTACGTCGACATTTTTTGTCTCCCGTGTGCCGACTGGACGTATTTTACGTCGACTTACAAAAGTTTTTTTTAAAATTTCCGGAAAAATACTTATAGGCCTACCAGCCTAAAACTTTTGAATCACGCGCCTTGGGGGATGCTGGGAGTTCACGGATCAAGGTGTTGTTTTGTTTACAATCGTTACGCAGGCGCGCAAGCGCGAATTTCTTTCTTGCCGCACTAAAAAGTATCTGTGACACATCTTTGAAATTATTTCGTCTCTTTGACATAATTTTTGTTCCATTGTAAATTAGTCGTTACATGAAGTATTATATATGAAAATGTGCGCATTTTTATGTAGAATACAACAATAAAATACTCATAATTGTAGCTTTTATCAGTTTTGAGATATTTTCTTATAAATAACAATAATTGTCAAAATTTCAACCTTCGGTCAACTTTGACTCTACCAAAATGGTCAAAAACGCAATTGTAAGCTAAAACTCTTATATTTTAGTAATATTCAATCATTTACCTTAATTTTGCAACTAATTGGAAGTCTCTAGCACAATATTTCGATTTATGGTGAATTTATGAAAAAACTTTTTCCTTACGTCCGCACGGTAACTCTTCCTAAAAAAATCATACATGCGATTGTGGTAATGTTTGCACCATTTTAAAATTAGCCGTTATATAAAGTTTTATATATGGAAATGTCCGCAATTTCATGCACAATACAACTAAAAACAACCCATGGTTGTAGCTTTTATCAGTTTTGAGATATTTTCATATAAATAACGATAATTGCCAAAATTTCAACCTTCGGTCAACTTTGACTCTACCGAAATGGTCGAAAAACGCAATTGCAAGCTAAAACGCTTATATTCTAGTAATATTCAAGCATTTACTTTCATTTTACAACAAATTGGAAGTCTCTGGCACAATATTTCGATTATGGTGAATTTATGAAAAAATAACATTTTTCTTACGTCCCCCCGCGGGAAACTCTTCTGAAAAATCAATCGAGCGATTGTGGTAATGTTTGCACCATTTTAAATTAGCCGTTACATAAAGTTTTATATATGAAAATGTGCGCAATTTCATGTAGAATACAACAAAAAATAATTGAAGGTTTTAGCTTTTCTCATTTTTGAAATATTTGTATATAAATCACGATAAATAGAAAAAAAACCACGATCGGTCAACTTTGACTACTGAAATGGGTGAAAAACGCAATTTTAAGCTAAAACGCTTACAGTCTAGTAATATTCAGTCATTTATCTTCATCTTGAAACAAATTCGAAGTCTCTAGCAAAATATTTAGATTTATGGTGAATTTAAAAAAAAAATCTTTCCTTCCCTCCGCGCGCGGATTCTCCGCCACAAATATCCGAAATGCGTACGTCCCATTCTCGGAATATTTGCTCCGTTTCATATTAGGCATTTCATAGAGTTTTATATATGAAAATGTGCGCAATTTCATGTAGAATAAAACGAAAAATATTTGAAGGTTGTAGCTTTTCTTATTTCCGAAATAATTGCATATAAAATATATATAAAAAAATTCGACATTCGGTCAACTTTAACTCGTCAGATATGGTCGAAAACTGCAATTGTAAGCTAATACTCTTACAGTATAGTAATATTTAATCATTTATCTTTATTTTGAAAGAAATTGGAAGTCTCTAGGACAATATTTAGATTTTTGGTGAATTTTTGAAAAAAATATTTGTTTACATCTGCGTGTTACGAATTCATGCATTATTTTGTGATAATATTTTCTCTGTGTTGCTTTTATCGTTTTACAATGTGTTATATACCAAAATGATCGCAATTTAGTGTACATTACAACGAAAAAAAATTAACTTGTTACCTTTAACCATTTTGCGCACAGCGCGATTTGAATACAATTATATATGAAATTTCGGTTTTGCGCTATCATATATCACATTATTTATATATGATAATGATAATTTTTTTCATTTCTGATGGTTGCATACTAAACTTCAGGCAATGAAAAAAAAAAAAAAAGGAGCTAAAAATGAACTCTTAATCTTGAAAACTAAGCGCGCTGTGATTTTTTGGAAAAAATATTTTTTCCGCTTCCGCGCTCACTCTGAAACACCTCCGGCACACGGGAGACAATTTTTTTTTTACCGCTTCGGCGTAAGAGTGTTAATAGCTTGTCACAGTACCCATACCATCGACACCCACCACGGAGTGTCGGTGTCCTATCCACTACCGAGAACTTCGCTGCATGGGGATAGGAGGATGCGAGACTCTTCGTGGCAAACGGACAGACCAGTATGGGTACTGGACATCACCAAAGTCGAGAAGAGGGATAGGTCATGCAACTATTCCCTTCTTTTCCTCTGAGGAACTGCATGACTTTCCTGTGAAGTCAAGCATCCAGGGGATGGGGATCCGTGACGCTCGATTTCGTACCGAACTTCGTAGCGAAGACTCAGAACCCTTCGGTCCCTGACGATCGGTTCGAGTCGTTCACAATCCCCTCCGTAATGGACTTCACCGCCTTCGATGCAAAGGAGATGCTGCTTTGTCCGCAAGAACTTCTCCGTGGCGCAGGTACTGAAGGCAGGGGTCTGGTCAAACCAGACCACATGCACCTCCTTCTACCTTCGGGATATTGCCCACAGGTCCTTGGATCTTTTTCCTTGGGACCCGTGGTGGCTGCTCAACACGTTGTGTAGCGAACCCAGACCCTCGCAGGCTGAACAGCATCGAGTCCTGGTGTGACCGTAAGAATGGATGAGTGAATGAGAGTGTGACTGGCTCCTCTTCCCATCTTTTTCTTCCAGGTAGAGGGACACGGTCGTCACCCTGCTGGATAAGGACGAGATGCAGGTGAGCTACTCAACAGAGCCCCATCCTATCCCTTTCACTAGGGATAGGAGCATATATCCACCACTTCCTCCAACAAGGGGGAGGAAGTGGATGCCAGCTTGAGACAAACCCATTCTTTATGTTGCCTCTTGCAAACAGGAACAAGTTCTTGCTTGCTGGTACGAAGAGATACGCTTGCCTCTCTCTTAGTACTCGGCCCAGAGGTCTGACCATTGATCCTGCGGTGCACACCCCGATCAATCGGACAGAGGCTTGGATCCCTCCCTCGCTCTTACGACCAGGGAGGCATTCCAGGGATGGACGAACACCAGTCTGTTCATCAAAAGACTCAGATTCCTCCCACCAAGAAGTGAGTCTTCCTATTGTTAAAGGACGGATGGTTTGTATTACGTATCGGAACAAATGACAATTTGTCGAAAATTGCATTCTTCCTAACTATACAAACCTGAGGTCCTTTACATATAGTCCCTCCTCATGCCACCCCTCACTCTGCGTATTTTGCATGGGCCAAAAGCAAAAGTGATTTGTTTACCTCCGCGACTGTCGGACAAGCAGTTAACTACCGTTCTCCCCTTGTTCGAAGCTTACGACCGTTCCAGCTGCCGCTAGCTACTTCCTATTGTTAAAGGACCTCAGGTTTGTATAGTTAGGAAAAATGCAATTTTTGACAAATTGTCATGTTCTGTCAACTTTGACTCTACCGAAATGGTTGAAAAACACAATTGTAAGCTAAAACTCTTACAGTCTAGTAATATTCAGTCATTTATCTTCATTTTGAAACAAATTTGAAGTCTCTAGCCCAATATTTAGATTTATGGTGAATTTAAAAAAAAACTTTCCTTCCCTCCGCGCGCGGATTCTCTGCCGCAAATCTCCGAAATGCGTGTCGCATTCTCGGAATATTTGCTCCGTTTCATATTAGGCGTTTCATAGAATTTTATATATAAAAATGTGCGCAATTTCATGTAGAATACAACAAACAATAATTGAAGGTTTTAGCTTCTCTCATTTTCAAAATATTTGCATATAAAAAAAATATAAAAAAATTCGACATTCGGTCAACTTTAACTCGTCCGAAATGGTAGAAAACTGCAATTGTAAGCTAAAACTCTTACAGTATAGTAATATTCAATCATTTATCTTCATTTTGAAATAAATTGGAAGTCTCTAGAACAATATTTAGATTTATGGTGAATTTTTGAAAAAAACTTTATGTCTGCGCGTTATAAATTCATGCATCATTTTGTGATAATATTTTCTCTGTGTTGCTTTGATCATTTTACAATGTGTTATATACCAAAATGATTGCAATTTAGTGTACAATACAACAACAAAAATTAACTCGTTAGCTTTAACCGTTGTGCTCACAGCGCGATTTGAATACAATTATATATGAAATTTTGTTTTCGTGCTATCATATATTGCATTATTTATATATGATAATGATATTTTTTTTCATTTCTGATGGTTGCATACTAAACTTCAGGCAATGACAAAAAAAGGAGCCAAAAATGAACTCTTAATCTTGAAAACTAAGCGCGCTGTGATTTTTTGAAAAAAAATATATTTTCCGCTTCAGCGCTCACTCTGAGACTATTTTTATTATACCCCTTCGGCGTTTAAGGGTTAAATATCGAGTGAATAAGACCCGGCCAGCGTGATGACGATGGATCGTCCGTGATTGTTTACCCTATCGCAGTTTTGGTTATGTAAAGGTAGCCAATTGTGATTAGGTCCATCCCTTCTGAAATGCTTAGTCAGAAATTCTGAGTTTCATACATTAAACTTCCCTGTCAGATATATACTTAGCTATTGACTCTGTCGTCCCCGACAGAAATTCAAATTTCGCGGCACATGCTACAGGTAGGTCCGGTGATCTACCCGCCTGCCGCTGGGTGGCAGGAATAGGAACCATTACCATTCTTGAATCAGATTTTCTCTGTCGCCGGTACTGGTAACATCGTTTGCTAGTTCCTCCTGACTTTGACTTTCGAATTTCATTACGCCGTTGATCTTTTGGACTGCTATTTGGTGAGGTATTGGATCTTTGGTTTGGCATACGCTATTGTGGACTGTTTTTTGGATTTTGGATTTGGAATTTTCTCATAATGTCTGACGTTTCGATTTCGTTCAGAGTGTGTGTGAATGAGAGTTGTTATGTGAGGCTACCGAAAGCTTCGGTAGATCCTCACACCACTTGTAAGAATTGTAGAGGGAATGTATGCTCACAGTTGAATACATGTGATGAATGCAAGGATTTGAATGAGGAGGAATGGAAGATGCTTGAGTCCTACTTGAGAAAGTTGGAAAGAGATAGGGCTAGAAAAGCCTCTTCCAAGAGTGTGAGTAGGTCAGTCTCTAACGAGCCAGTTAGCGGACAATTGCCTATCTCTAACCCAATTGTTTCCTCTCATGCAGCTTTACCTTCACAATTATCGGATTCGGCAAGTTCAACATCTGAAATTGCGAGTCTGAAAGCTTCGCTTCTGGAAATGGAGTGTAAACTAAAGGAACTAGAAGGTAAGTGCAGTGAAAGTGTTCCCAGTGAAGTGGAGGGTGCGTCTGATCGGCTGTCTCGCTCCCAGGCCTAGACCTCTTTCAAGCTCCCAAGCCCAGAGGAGAAGAAATGTCGAAAACCGCAGGGAGGTTTCAGAGAATCCCCACCATTCAGGCGTCCCCTCGGCAGATTCTGTAGTTGCGTCCCAGACTGCCAAGGACAGTCGTTGGAAAGACGTCCTGAAACAGTGTTTTTCTTCATCTGATTCGTCGTCGAAGAAAGGATGGAGTTCAGATAGATTAGCGAGACCTTCGAAGAGATCGTGGAAGTCTCCAGCATTTTATTCTAGCCCTGAAGAATTTCCGGAAGAATATCCTCCGGAAAAGAGGAGGAAGGAGGTTTATTCGGAAGCTCCTTCTCTTTCATCGGAGATTGAAAAAGAGGACATAGCTACGAAGATTTTGGAGAATATGCAAAAGCAAATTTCTTCATTAGTAGGAGTGCTTAAGAAGGATCCTCCTAGAAGGAAGGATAAATTCCTTCCAATTAAAAGATCCTGTCCTTTGGAACTCTCTGAGAGCTCGGACAAGGCTCCTGCCAGGAGCCTGGCGCCAGCCAGGCGTCAGGCTCCTGTCAGGCACAAAACTCCGTCAAGGCGAGAGGATTTATATAAATATCGAGAAGAGCCTGAATCTCCTACTAGAAGGAAAGCGCCTGAGGCGTCTGGATCGAGGCGTAAACCGTCTGAAACTTTGGAAGTCAGACGTAAGGCGCCTGAAACTCCTGAAATCAGACGCAAAGCGTGGAAAACTCCTGAAATGAGAAGGAAAACGCTTAGGACTCCTGAAATGAGACGCAAAGCGTCTGGGGCGCCTGAATCAAAACTCAAGGTTCCTGAAATGAGGCGCGAAGCGTCTGAAGCTCCTGAAGTGAGGCGCAAAGAACCTGAAGCGTCTGAAATGAGACGCAAAGCGCCTGAAGCGCCTGAAACGAGGCGCAAAGCTCATGGGGAGCCTGAAGCGCCTGAAAGGAGGCGCAAAACGCCTGGAGAGCCTGAAGCGCCTGAAAGGAAGCTCAAAGCGCCTGGAGAGCCTGAAGCGTCTGAATCGAGGCGCAAAGCGCCTAGAGCGCCTGAAATGAGACCAAAGCGTCAAGCGCCTGAGAGCCTGAGCGCCTGAAGAGCTACGGTTAGGCGTAAAGAGCCTAAACCTACTAGCAAGCATCGAGCGCCTGACATCCGTCATATGACAAGCAGGCGCAAAGACTTATACGAACTAGAAGGACCAAGCTTCAGGCGCTATGATTCAGAAACATTATCGGAGTTTGAAGCGGACTTGGAGGCTCCTCTTTGGGATTTTTCTCAGGATCAGTTTTCTTCCTGGAAACAGGGTCTGCTAGACGTCGCCATCAGGCGGACGTGATAGCCCCTGTCAGGAAGGGCTTGATTCTGAGAGAAGCGAGAGACATTTAAGGACTTCCCCGATAGGGACGAGAGTTGTCGCACAGGCGGCCATCATCCTTGTCAGGAGGGCCTTAGTGTAAAAGGACAACATCGGCCTTCCCCTGGCAGGGACTCAAGACATCGCACAGGCGGCCGTAGCCCTTGTCAGGTTGCAGTCGGTGTTGCTACGAGCCCTTCACCTTCCTGAGAGAGGAGTCCTCCTCCTCCAGTTGCGCACTCATCTCCGAATAAAACTCAGCAAGAATTAGAAGATGTCTCGGACTCTGAAGAAAATAAGGGGGCAGATCTTACAGACTATAAGACATTGACAGCCCTCTTATTAAAAGAATTTGGAGAGTCCCTGAGTCCTGCTGCCCCTCCTTCTCCTCGGTCTTTATTTTCAAGTACGAAGACTGCAAAGTCTTTCTCCTTTTTGAAGATGCAACCGACCATCTCAATGAAGAGGGCTTTGCAGTCTTTCGGAAATTGGCTTAAAACCAAGGAGGAGGTGGGAAAGACTGTGTTTACCTGTCCCCCTTCCAGGCTATCGGGAAGGAGAGGGATTTGGTACAGCACAGGAGAATCTACGGGACTTGCTCTTCCCTCATCTGCTGAAGCGGACTTCTCGACCTTGGTGGATTCGGCGAGGAGACACGCACTTCCATCGGCCAAAACAAGCTGGACAATGTCCGAAATGGACCATCTCCTCAAGGGAATATTCCATGTCTTGGAAGTTTTTAACTTCCTAGATTGGTCCCTTGGGGCTTTGGCCAAGAAGACGCAAGACCCTCAGTTTTTAGAGCCAGAAGTCTTGCATAGCGTTCTGGCCTGTATGGATAAGGCGGTGCAGGATGGATCGGCTGAAGTGGCATCCCTTTTCGGGGCAGGAGTATTGAAGAGAAGTCTGTCTATGGTTCTTTTCTAACCAAGGCAGTCTCTCCAGTACAGAGGGCTTCTCTTTATACGCCCCTCTGTCTAAACAATTGTTCCTTCTCAGTAGTGAGGGATATTTCCCACACGCTTACTGAGAAGGCAACACAAGATTTGCTGGTACAATCGCTAAGAAGCCTAGACAGCTGCTCCTGTGCGAAAGAGGGACGGGAACCAAGAACTGCCCAACAGCCCTTTCGAGGTAGAACTTCTAGCTGAGCCCCAGGGAAGAGAGGAGGGGAGAAAAGAGGAAGATCTTTCATCAGAGTCCCGAGAAAGAATCCTAAATGAGGTTCCAGTCCTCCAAGCACCAGTAGGGGCCAGGCTTCTGAGATTTTCAGAAGCATGGGCTTCAAGGAAAGCGGATTCTTGGTCCCTACAAGTTCTCAAGAAAGGATACCTCATCCCCTTCAGGAACAGACCTCCATTGACGACGACACCGAGGGAGCTGTCAGCGAGGTACAAAGACCCTGTAAAAAGAGATGCCCTTCTTGGGTTGGTACAGCAGATGTTGGAGAAGGAGGCCATCGAGAGAGTACAGGATCCGCACTCTCGGGGCTTTTACAATCGCCTCTTTTTGGTGCCAAAAGCTTCGGGAGGGTGGAGGCCGGTCCTGGGCGTGAGTGCATTGAACCGCTTCGTGGAGAAGACGAAGTTCTCCATGGAGACACCCAATTCGGTCCTCTCTGCTCTTCGTCCAGGAGATTGGATGGTCTCCCTCGGCCTTCAAGATGCTTACTTTCACGTCCCCCTGCATCATTCGTCGAAGAAATATCTTCGGTTCATGGTGCAGGGAAGGATTTATCAGTTCAGGGCTTTGTGCTTCGGCCTCTCGACGGCTCCTCAGGTGTTTACGGCGTTGATGAGGAACGTAGCAAGATGGCTACATCTGAAGGGGGTGAGGATATCGCTTTACTTAGACGACTGGCTTATAAGAGCACAGTCAAAACAAAAGTGTTTGGAGGACTTGGAGATAACTCTGTAATTGGTCAGATCTCTCGGATTGCTCGTGAACCTCGGGAAATCTCACACGATCCCCAGCCAGACCATCGTCTATCTTGGGATTCGGATGGATTCTCGGGGTTTTCGAGCATATCCATCCCAAGAAAGGATTACGAAAGGGTTGGAAAAGATCTCGGTCTTCCTAGAGAAAGAACGAAGCTCAGCGAGGGAATGGCTCAGTCTTCTGGGCACCCTTTCGTCACTAGAACAGTTCGTTTCTCTGGGGAGGCTGAATATGAGACCCTTGCAGTTCCATCTAAGAAGAAATTGGAACAGGAAGAAGGGAGATCTTATGGATACCTTTCCCATAGAGGAGAGCATCAAACACCACTTGCGATGGTGGTTAGAACCGCTAAGAAAGAACGAAGGAGTGTCCTTGTCCCTTCAGAACCCTCGCCTAGTGTTGTTCTCCGACGCGTCGGACACGGGATGAGGAGCAACACTAGGGACGAAGGAGGTGTCAGGCATCTGGATGGAAGAACAGAAGACCTGGCACATAAACGCAAAAGAACTCATAGCCGTACACTTGGCACTGAGGCATTTCGAGAACGAAGTCAGAGGCGTGGTGGTCCAGGTCAACTCGGACAACACCACGGCTCTGGCATATATCAGAAAACAAGGGGGGACACACTCTTTCTCCCTTTACGAGCTGGCAAGGGATCTGTTAATCTGGACGGAGGAAAGAGGGATGCGGCTCCTGACGAGGTTCGTTCAAGGAGGGAGAAACATAAGAGCGGACAGATTAAGCAGAAAGAACCAGGTCCTTCCAACAGAATGGACCCTTCATTCACAAGTCTGCCAGCAACTAATGGTCTCTTTGGGGGAAGCCTCAAGTAGACCTATTTGCAACGTTCCTCTCCAGAAGGATGGAAAATTTTTGCTCGTTGGGGGACGATCCCAGAGCCCTGTCGATAGATGCCATGCTCATGAACTGGACGGGCATAGACGCGTATGTTTCCCCCATTCAAGATGCTGGGGGAAGTAATGAGAAAGTTTGTGTCCTCGGAAGGAATGAGGATGACATTGATCGCTCCTTATTGGCCTGCAAGAGAATGGTTCACAGAGGTACAGGAATGGATAGTGGACTTCCCCAGATCTCTTCCCGAAAGGACAGATCTGCAAACAACCAACCCCACTTCGAGAGGTACCACAAAAAACATCCACGCTCTCACCCTGACTGCCTTTCGACTATCGAAAGACTGGTCAGAGCAAGAGGCTTTTCTCGCAAAGCTGCAAAAGCAATTGCTAGAGCAAGAAGGTCCTCAACCATGCGGATATACCAATCGAAGTGGGAAGTTTTCCGTAGATGGTGCAAGGCGAAGAAGCTGTCCTCCTCCGATACCTCTGTGACCGAAATTGCTGACTTTCTTTTGTATTTACGAGAAGAATCTCAGCTAGCAGTGTCAACCATTAAAGGTTATAGAAGCATGTTATCTGCTGTGTTCAGGAATAGGGGCCTGAACATAGAGAATGACAAAGATCTTCATGACTTAATTAGATCATTTGAGACGACAAAATCAAGAACTTCTCTCACCCCTAGTTGGAACCTAGATGTGGTTCTCAGATATCTAATGTCAGAGAGATTCAAACCTCCTGATAAAGCGTCTTTCAGAGACATAACAAGAAAATGTATTTTCCTAATAGCTCTCGCTACTGCGAAAAGAGTGAGTGAGTTGCAAGCTCTAGACTCGAGAGTGGGTTTTAAGGGGGACTCGGCTGTATTGTCTTTCAGGCCTTTGTTTTTAGCTAAAAACGAAAATCCCTCGAGACCTTGGCCTAGGACTTTTGAAGTGAAAGGGCTTTCTCAATTAGTGGGAAATGAGATGGAAAGAACATTATGCCCTGTGAGAGCTTTGAAGTTTTACTTGCAGAAGAAGAAGCAGTTGCAGGGCTGCAATCAAAGCCTCTGGTGTGCTGTTAAAGACCCGAGAAGAGCAATGTCAAAAAATGCTTTAGCTTTTTTTGTTAGAAATGTTATAACTGAGGCTCACATGAGTTGTGATAGTGAGGCATATAAGACATTAATGGTTAAAGCACACGAGGTACGTGCAGTTGCTACATCGCTATCGTTCAACAAGAACATGTCGATGAAGAACATCTTAGCAGCCACGTATTGGAGGTGTAACTCAGTGTTTGCCTCACATTACTTGAAAGATGTGAGGGTAACATACGAGAAATTTTCTCCTCTGGGACCTTATGTATCAGCGGATACAGTGCTGGGGAAAGGAGAGAGACTGATACCTTAAATTTGTCATACAATCAACTTACCTGTCAGCTATATACATAGCTAAGACTTCGTCGTCCCCCGACAGAAATTCAAATTTCGCGCCACTCGCTACAGTAGGTCAGGTGATCTACCGGCCTGCCCTGGGCGGCAGGGACTAGGAACCATCCCCGTTTTCTATCATATTTTCTCTGTCGCCGGTGGTATCAACATTGTTGCTATTACCTCCTGACTTAGATTCATATTTCATCCTTTGATCATCGTTTCTCGGCTTTTTGGTGACGTATCTGGATCGTGTTTTGGCATTCGCTACTGTGGACTGTTTTTGGAATTGCTTTTTTGGATTTTTCTCAGTATGTCTGATTCAAATGTGAGTGTGAGAATGTGTGTGAATGTAGGCTGCAGGGTGAGGATACCGAAAGCTTCGGTTGATCCTCACTGTATGCCGTAAATGTAGGGGGTTTCAGTGTTCTGCTAATAATACTTGTAAGGAATGCGAGGGATTAAATGCAGAAGAGTGGAAGACTTTGACTTCTTATTTGAAGAAGTTAGAGAGGGATAGGGTTAGACGTCTGAAAGGTGTGAGTTCAAGGCCTATTGAGCTTTTACTGATAATTCTAATCCTACTGATTTTAGATTCTCCCTATGTATCTCATTCTCAAAGTGTACTTTCGGAATCGGCCCTCGGAAATCGCCAATCTGAAAGCTACAATTAGAGACATGAAGTCCAAGATGGCGGACTTGCCAAGGTAAGGCTAGTGAAAGTGAGCATTACAGTGAAGTGAGTTCTCCCAGTGTTGTGGAGGGGGCGTTTGATCGTCCCTGCGACGCTCCCAGGCCTAGACCTCTTCCAAGCTCCCATGCCCAGAGGAAGAAAGGAAAGTCGAAAGCCTTAAGGAGGTCGTGGGGAATCCCCAACGGTCAGACGTCCCTTCAGCTAGCTCTGCTTCGTGGCAGGCTGCTCAAGGGCGCTATAGGAAAAGCGTCCTTCGTGAGTGTTTCTCGTCCTCTCCCTCTCCCTCACCTAAACGAGGGTGGAAGGAGTCGAACTTGTCGAGACCTCTGAAGCGTCATATGAAAGAACCCGAAATAGATTCGAGCCCAGAGCGTTTCTCAGATGACGCTCCCTCTTCTATTAAGAAGGCGAAGGTGGCGTCAGCGTCACCTGACGAGTAGCGAGAAGTACCCTTCCTACTTCTCCCCACCCCCGAGTGATGACGAAAGGCGTCATGCAGTGGACGTGGGAGAAGCGTCAAGGAGAATAATTATGGCAGTTCAAAGAGCAACTGTCCTCTCTAGTGGGAGTTTTTAGCGCCCTCGTAGGAAGGACGTGGCGCTTCCAATCAAGAAGTCTCGTCCTCTCTCCCCTGCTAAACGAGAAGCGTCATGCAGACGTGAAGCTTCTAAACATCTTACAGAAGCTTCGGGTTCGAGAGCGAGAACGGTTGCTTACGAAAGTTTCGTAACGCCAGAGAGACGTAAGACGTCTTTTAGACATGAAGCGTCATTGAAAACTGTTGGTAGACGTGACGCTCCAACCAATATTGTGACGCCAAGTAGGACGCCTTTGGAGAGCGGATCTTCCAGGCGTGCGTCATCAAGACGCAGGCAGTCCAGTAAGCGAGAAAGACGTCAGCCAGGCCAGTAAGCGAGAGACTTCAGCCAGGAACGCTTGGCGAAGAAGTCATCCAAGCGGGAAGCGTCTTCTAATTATCAAGAGAAGCCTGAGCTGGTGGCGCCTTCAAGGCTATTAAAGCGGGAAAGAGG
>NC_087217.1:40824375-40894381 GCF_015104395.2 Macrobrachium nipponense | reverse complement strand
TCTCTGTATCTGGACGACTGGGCTCATCAGGCCAGATCAGAGAGACAGTGCTTGGAGGACCTAAAGTTAACTCTAGATTTGATCAAAGCGTTGGGATTGCGTCGTGAACCTCGAGAAGTCTCAGCTGACCCCCAGACAGGACCTAGTCTATCTGGGGATTCGGATGGATTCTCGGGGTTTTCGAGTATTTCCTTCGCAAGAGAGAATCGCAAAAAGGTTTGCGGATAGTCTCTCTCTTCTTAGGGACGGAACATACGTCGGCGAGGTGAATGGTTGGCCTTCTAGGGACCCTTTCCTCGCTCGAACAGTTCTTCCCACTAGGAAGACTGCATTTACGTCCGCTTCAATTCTTCCTCAAGAAGTCTTGGAGCTGGAAAAAACCGGACAGCTTTTCGGACGTATTTCCCATTCCAGTGGAGATAAGATTGCACCTGGAATGGTGGTTGCCCCCTCTGGAAGAGAACAAAGGGATCTCTCTAAAAACACACAGAAACCCAGACCTAGTGTTGTACTCCAGACGCGTCGGAGAAAGGTTGGGGAGAGCGACATTAGGCTCAGAAGAGGTGTCAGGCACCTGGGAACCAGCACAGGTGACTTGGCACATAAACTGCAAAGAGCTCTTCCGCCGTGCATCTGGCTTTGAAGAGTCTAGAACCTCTGGTGTTCAAACAAAGTAGTGCAAGTAAACGTGGACAACACCACCCCGCACTTGCCTACATTCGAAAACAGGGAGGGACTCACTCCCTCGTTCTTTACGAACTGACGAGGAGACCTATTGCTTTGGACGTTCTCACAAGAACATCTCCCTTCTGACAAGGTTCGTACAGGGAGTAAAGAATGTGAGGGCGAGCAGACTCGCAGGAGGAACCAGGTCCTTCATACAGAGTGGACCCTACACGAGGAAGTGTGTCTAGATCTCTGGTCGCTGGGGGGCACCTCATGTGGATCTCTTCGCCACATTCATTTCCAAAGGCTGCCAGTCTTTTGCTCGGTCGTGGAAGATCCAAGAGCACTTATGGTAGACGCCTTCCTGCTAAATTGGTCTCGAGTAGACGTTATATGCTTTTTCCCCCATTCAAAATCCTGGGATTAGTAATGAAAAAGTTTTGTGGCGTCAAAGGAGACGGGAGGATGACGTTAATAGCCCCCTTTTGGCCGGCCCAAGATTGGTTCACGGAGGTGGTAGAGTGGATCGTAGACTTTCCAAGATCCCTACCAAGAAGGACAGGATCTTTCTCAGACAACCACACTTCAAGAGGTACCATCAAAGCCTCCCGCTCTCGCTCTGACTGCCTTTCGACTATCGAAAGACTTGTCAGAGCGAGAGGCTTTTCTCGCGAAGTGGCAAGCGCGATCGCGAGAGCACGCAGAACCTCCACTACGAAAAGTATACCAATCGAAGTGGAGGTTTTTAGAAGGTGGTGTAGATCCAAGAAGTTTGTCCTCCTACCACTACCTCTATAGCGGAAATTGCTGATTTCCCTGCTATTGCCTGAGAGAAAAATCTATCTAGCTGTATCCACAATAAAGGGATACAGAAGTATGCTCTCTGCTGTTTCTTCAGGAATAGAGGATTAGATCTGGCAGATAATAAAGATCTCCACGATCTCATAAGGTCATTTGAGACTTCAAAGTCGAAGGAACCGGTACCTCCGAACTGGAACCTAGGACGTAGTCCTCAAGTTTCTTTTCATCTGAAAGATTCGAACCTCCTCATCTGGCATCGTTTAGAGACATTACCAGAAAATGCCTATTTCCTATTATCTTTAGCTACGGCAAACGAGAATTAGTGAATTACATGCTCTGCAGGATAAAGTAGGATTCAAGGGAGACTCAGCTATTTGCTCGTTTAAGACCCTGTTTTTAGCTAAAAACGAGAATCCCACGAATCCCTGGCCTAAGTCATTCGAAGTCAAAGGCATATCGAGTCTCGTAGGCAGAGAAGCAGAGAGGTCTCTATGCCCTGTAAGAGCTCTGAAGTTCTACCTTCAGAGAAAGCATCAGATGGGAGGCTTCTAGACAAGGTCTTTGGTGCGCGGTAAAAGACCCACCAAGATGATGTCCAAGAATGCGCTGGCATTCTTTGTGAGAAACGTCATTACAGACGCTCATAAGGTCTGTCCTGACGAACAGTTACAACTGTTGAGAGTTAAAGCTCATGAAGTGAGAGCTGTAGCGACGTCTCTCTCGTTTCATAAGAATATGTCGCTTAAAAACATCATAGATACGACATTTTGGAGATGCAACTCAGTATTTGCATCTCATTACTTGAAAGACGTTCGTGTGACATATGAGAAGTGTTTTTTCTCTAGGTCCTTTCGTATCGGCGGATACGATTCTGGGTACTGGAGCCGACACCAATCCTTAAATGTATATACTTTTCTTCTTTTTGGATATGGTCTGGAGTCTCTTCGAACAATGGAGGACTTGGTTTAGCACGGGCGGCCGTCTATGTTGTTCAGTAAGAGAATCTTGTCATATCTAATTAGATGAGTATAATTTTTTTTTTTTTTTGAAATTATGTATGTGTGCGTAGTGGTTTTGAGTTACGGTTGTTGTGACGAGTTCGGGGATAACTCGGAACAATCCTTAGTTCTAACATATGGTTAGGATCAGGTGGTCGGGATTGGTTGTGTGCTCCTTCATAAGGTGTATGTCATATAAGTGGATCAGCACCCATTGACAAAGTCCTTTAGGCTCTGCCGAGTAAGCGGATAAGACCCCCATCGGCAGACCCACAAGAACTCTTGGCCATAGATCATATATCTCGCTAAAGTTTCTTGAGGTGATGCAGACTACTGGGCAAACACCCACGAAGTCTACCACCTATCAGGTAGGAACCAAGGTTTTATTTATACCTACAACATATGTTGTTTACCTGTCTATTCCATATAGTAGCTGTCTCTTACCCTCCACCGAAGGGTGCCAATCAGCTATGTATATATCTGACAGGTAAGTTGATTGTATGAAAATGATATTGTTATGATACAATAAAGTTTCATACATACTTACCTGGCAGATATATACAATTAAAGGCCCACCCAGCCTCCCCGCAGGAGGACAGGTGGAAGAGAGAAAATATGATAGAAACGGGGATGGTTCCTAGTCCTGCCGCCCAGGGCAGGCCGTAGATCACCTGACCTCACCTGTAGCGAGTGGCGCGAAATTTGAATTTCTGTCGGGGACGACGGAGTCTTAGCTATGTATATATCTGCCAGGTAAGTATGTATGAAACTTTATTGTATCATAACAATATCATTTTTGTCCTTATTTTTTATATAGTGTGTTTTTAAAATAATTTGGTGTTGGAGTTTGTTTTTAGGTTGTTTGAAAGGTGTTTGGGGATAACGCCTTTCAATCGTAAATACTAATCCACGGTTAGGATCGGGTGATCGGGATCAGTGTTGTACTCCTTTGTATGCCAATAGGCATAGGTATATTGTCATATAAGTGGATAGGACCCCAGTGACAATTGCCATCAGGTTCTGTTGAGTAAGTGGATAAGACCCCATTGACAGTCCTTTCAAGAGTTCTCAGCCATAGGGCACACCCTCGCTGAAGCTTTTTAGGCGAAGTAGACTTCTAAGCACAAGCTATGAAATCTTCCGCCTAAACAGGTAGGAACCAGGGTATTGTTAATTAACTTTTATTACCTACAACATATGTTGTTTACCTGTCCGGTCAGTAATTAGCTGTCTCTTACCCTCCGCCAAAGGTGCCAATCAGCTAAGTATATATCTGACAGGGAAGTTGAATGTATGAAAATGATATTGTTATTGTACAATAAAGTTTCATACATACTTACCTGGCAGATATATATGATTGTATGGCCCACCCAGCCTCCCCTCAGGAGACAGGTGGAAGAGAAAATCTGGCTCAAGAATGGTAATGGTTCCTATTCCTGCCACCCAGCAGCAGGCGGGTAGATCACCTGACCTACCTGTAGTGTGTGCCGCGAAATTTGAATTTCTGTCGGGGACGACGGAGTCTATAGCTAAGTATATATCTGCCAGGTAAGTATGTATGAAACTTTATTGTACAATAACAATATCATATTTCTGTATAACCTAGTATCCTAGTACCTAGTAGATTTGCATCAACCAACTGGCCTAGACATCAGATGCGTGGTTGATGTGAATTTCAAATCTTGTAGCTTTGGTGCAGCAAGTAAAATAACATAGGAAAACGTCAATTGCCATAGTCTAGCTCGCCGTGGAATACTTTATCCTATACCTAGAATTACCCCTATCCCTGACCTCTCACTCTGCATTTAGGTAGTAGGGGAAACAACCGACTGGACTAGCGGATCCAGTTTCCACCGCGTGTGAAGCCACCCTCCAAAAAAGTACTTTAACACGTCCTGACACCGGAGATAGGCATCAGTCACGAGTTGTTGGTGGTGAGAGCAGGAGCTCGAGACCTCTACTCTACTTTCGAAGTAAGTATTTTCTCCGAAGTTAGAAATTAAGTTCATATTTTAAGATTAAACAGAGGTTAATGAAAGTCTGGTTCTACGCAGTGCACACATACTACCTCCATGACGCTTTCAAAATTTTTACTTACAACTCTGAATATTTAGAAGATTGACGCCATCTCGATGCTTGTGTCAATAAACTTCCCAATCCATGTGCTAAATCCGCACACAATTTGTACCCACAGACGCTGGGGCATCTTCTTCACAAAAATAGTAAACAATGACTTCCACCCACAACTTATCTAAGGGAACTACGATTTTTGGTAGAAGAAGAAGAAGAAGAAGCGTGCCCTAGATAATTATTTAAATAAATAGTTAAACGGCAGTATAAGGTCATGAATTGCATAAATTTTTCTAACTGGATATTGGTACGGCAGCCGTATCCCTGATTGCGATAGATATTGGTACGGCTGTGAATTGTGCATGCGCGAACCCTTGTTTACCGCCTCAGGCATATCAGTGACAGTAAGAAAATGACGACCCCGTGAACCATGTAATAATACATCAGTTTACAAGCTGAAAAAGGCAATAGATGTCTACGAAGAGTCAAACTTCCAGATTTTGCATATCCACAGGTCACGAATGATTGAATCGACCCTGAAAAGAGCTCCGAAGAGGAGATTCAAAGATTTGAAGCTTAGCTAGTTTTCAGAACAAAGTAGTTTCACACAAACCCATCCATGTAAATGGGATACTAACCACTTATTTGCTGATTTTTCATTCAGCATACAAGAAGTGTATTTTTTCCTGCACCTCTTTAAGCAAATGTTGTGGGTCTGGGAAAATTCAGCGGTGAAAATGTGTACACAGTATGGTTGATGGTTTGTGCAAAAGGATTACTTTTGTGGTTTAAACATATATTGCTGTTTGTTTTGCATATACGTACAGTACTGTAAATGTGGATTTATTTCAATTTTATTTTTTTATTCTGTGTTGTTTTTCATAATTTTTTAACATTTCACAGATGTGTTTGAAAGCTATTTCTTGAAGCATCATGAAGCTGATATTCTGTCCATATTGGAAACAGAAGATGAGTTTGATCACTATTCTGTTATTTTCAAGTAAGTTATTTAGTATTTTGTTGTTGTTCAACCCCAATTGTAGTGTAATTATAATATAATTTTAGATATTTATTGCTGTGTATTTAGGAAAGTTTATAAACCATTGCCTTACTAAAGTCTTGGAGGTTTCCAAAAAGAAATGATGTGATTTTAGATGGGTGAGAACAGTTTCTTGTGGGGGTTTATATCCACTTTCTGACATGTACTATATCAGAAGACGTCATGCTTGTAGTACGTAGTTCTATTTCACTTTTCATTTATTCCTGTACCTCTACAAACTTTTGTTGTTTACATTGGATTTAGCTTCAAGTGCCAGCTTGAAATGGGTGTTCACAACTTATTGAAGAGGTAGTTAGCTATCAACAGGGGAGGGGGGGAGGGAGAAGCAGCAGCAACCCTCTCTCTCTCTCTCTCTCTCTCTCTCTCTCTCTCTCTCTCTCTCTCTCTCTCTCTCTCTCTCTCTCTCTACCACCACCCCCTGCCAGTCTGCACTTCCTTTTGCTTCTGGCTGCTGTCAAATTCAGACATCTTACTTTCTGCACTGACCACTTCTGTATTTGCTTAAAAGAAACTTTTGCTCACTTTACTATTTTTCTTATTTTTACTTGCTTTATCTTGGATTTGATTAAGATTGGAGTATGATTCAAACCCATGGCCCATTGTAAGCTTGGATCCTCTAAGCAGAAAAAACCCTTAAATATGAGACATCATGGGGCAGGTACAAGCCCTGTAGTAGGTGCTTGTTGTCTAACCAAATTGATCCATACACCCTTTGTGCCTCCTATAGGTGGCAGCTATTACAACTCTCGACAGTCCTTGCTTAGAGTGGCCATCGAATACTTATAGGTAAAGTTTGCCTCTAGCAGGTTCTCCCGGGTCTCACCACAAGGTAATGCTCCACTAGTGACACCTTTCTTCCTCTCCCCAGACTTCCATATGTGACTACCCCTATGAAGGAAAAAGTCAAGTATATCTTAGTTTTACCAGACCACTGAGCTGATTAACAGCTCTCCTAGGGCTGGCCCAAAGGATTAGATATTTTTACGTAGCTAGGAACCAATTGGTCACCTAGCAACGGGACCTACAGCTTATTGTGGGATCCGAACCACACTATATTGAGAAATTAATTTCTATCACCAGAAATAAATTCCTCTGATTCCATGTTGGCAACCCCTATGGAGGAAGTTTCTCTCTTGCCAGCTCCCACCGAACATCCTGCATAGAGCCAGCAGGGGCCCAGGGGATTGAAGACAATCACTCTGGTGAGCACTCCGTATATCGTCGACGTTTGCACTAAATGTCGAATCGCGCAATTTGGGCAAAATGAGTTAGCCTATTACTACCAAAAAAACAAGCATACTTTGATATTTAATGTCACAATCTTTCAAATGGATATCTCTAAGTGGTTTTCGAGATATAAAATATCAATACTGTCAAAGATCGACATTTCACACTAAATCAGTTTTCACAAAGTGACGAATATTTGATTCGTCACTTTGTGAAAACATGAGGCTTCTTGAATAAGCTCTTTGTTTTTTCACAGAGTGCAGCATTGTTAGTTGAAACCATTTGGTTGCTGGTGATAGGTTGTGATGTCTTGCATTAGATGGAAGATTGCGGGATGGGAGAAATGATATCCCGGGTCATAGATTTCTTTATTCCAAGCAGCAAAAGGTAAATATGTACAGAGGCTATGTAGGGCGTGCAGTTCACACCAAGAGAAGCAGGGAGAGTAGTTATGAACATGTGCAGGGCGCAAACAAGGCGACACATGCGGATGCATTCACAGTAGGCAATATTTATTAAATACATGGAAAGCAGCATATGAATAGTAAAATATACATTATTACACAGTTGCTTTGTATGATAACTTATTATATTCATAATGATGGTGTTATGTTAATTTATGTGGACCAACATGTATCTGACAAGCATAAACTTTATGGAGTCTGCTGTTCATTTTATAAAAGAGTTAAAGATAGCAATATTAAAGAAAAAAAATTATAATTATATATACAGGCAGTCCCCGGGTTACGACGGGGGTTCCGTTCTTGAGACGCGTCGTAAGCCGAAAAATCGTTCGTAGGCCGGAACGACGCTTGGAAAATATGTCTTAAACTAATAAAAAGTTATAAAAACCCTTACTTGTAATTCCTTTGTTACACTACATGTTGTTTCCTGTAGTTTTTATGTACAACCTGGAGTTATTTTCATAAAGAATGCTGGTTCTTGAAGGTATAAAAAAAACTATTGTAATCCTCTGGTGACACTACATTCTTGAAGTTTTATGTACAACCTGGAGTGATTTTGCAAAATCTTGAGGGCTACAAGAACAGCTGATTACTATTTACGTATCATATAGACTAATTAAAGTAAATGTATCTTTAAATAGGCTTATATATTAGTATCAACAAAACATTTCCTGCCATGAGTCAGAGGCCGTTAATGAAACGAACACTTCTCTGTCCTATCTGTTCAGAAAATAAACGTTACGTCAATCTCCGAGACCATTGTTGCCAAAGCGTCTCTCTCTCTCTCTCTCTCTCTCTCTCTCTCTCTCTCTCTCTGATCAAATTACAATGGAAACTTGACATACGATTGCCCTAATATACGAATGTTTTGAGATATAACAGAAAATTTGCGAAAAGATACAAGCTTTGATATACAACGAAATATTTGAGATACGATTTGCGATGAGTGTTAGTTTGTATAGGCGACCGATAAATGGCGTTCAGTCCCCTGTTTGTTTGTTGGTGCTGCATGTTAACACGTCGTTGTTTAGTTCGTTGTATTTGCGCCTATTTTTCGTGTTATTTTGTCTATTTTATTATTAACCATGGGTCTCAAAGCTAAAGACAAAGCAGGTGATAAGAAAAAACCCAAGAAAATGATTTCGATGGAAGCAAAACATGAAATTATAGCAAAGCATGAACGTGGCGTTCGTATCGTCGATTTGGCAAACGAGTATGGTCGAAATCCTTCTACAATATCCACGATCATCAAGCAGAAGGAAGCTATAAAAACCCCCGAGACCATTGTTGCCAAAGCGTCTCTCTCTCTCTCTCTCTCTCTCTCTCTCTGATCAAATTACGTACTGGATAATGTCTCTCTTTGGATACTTCAATTTTGCCAAATATTGAGGGCTACAAGAACAGTTGATTACTATTTACGTATCATATAGACTAATTAAAGTAACGTATCTAAATAGGCTTATATTATTAGTATCAACAAAACATTTACTGGCATGAGTCAGAGGGCCGTTTAACGAAACGAACACTTCTCTGTCCTTAACTCGGAGCGTCTGAAGACGCCTCTCTCTCTCTCTCTCTCTCTCTCTCTCTCTTCTCTCTCTCTCTCTCTCTCTCTCTCTCTGATCAAAATTTACTGGATAATGTCTCTCTTTGGATACTTGGAATTTGCGTTGTAATCTAACCAGAAACTGCGTTTTGTTATTATTACTGGAAACAAGCAATGATTTTTTCATTATTTGCGCTTTGGACTGTTATATAAACTAGTATGTATTCATCGACTCGGAAAACTAGTTCCGCATATGAGGCGTCACTAAAAAACATAGAAAAATACAACATAAAAAGTGTCGAAAATCATCATAATCTCAAAATTTTTGTTGTAATCTAACCAGAAACTTATTTTTTATTAATATACTGTGCTAAACTATAAAGGATTTTTATCATAGTATGCGTTTTTTAAAAGCGTCGTTAACTCGGAGCGTCGGAAGACGCCTCTCTCTCTCTCTCTCTCTCTCTCTCTCTCTCTCTCTCTCTCTCTCTCTCTCTCTCTCTCTCTTCTCTCTCTGATCAAATTACTGGATAATGTCTCTCTTTGGATACTTGGAATTTGCGTTGTAATCTAACCAGAAACTTCGTTTTGTTATTATTACTGGAAACAAGCAATGATTTTTTCATTATTTGCGCTTTTGGACTGTTATATGTAAACTAGTATGTATTCATTCGCTCGGAAACTAGTTCCGCATATGAGGCGTCACTAAAAAACATAGAAAAATACAACATAAAAAGTGTCGAAAATCATCATAATCTCAAAATTTTTGTTGTAATCTAACCAGAAACTTATTTTTATTAATATACTGTGCTAAACTATAAAGGATTTTTATCATAGTATGCGTTTTTTAAAAGCGTCGTTAACTCGGAGCGTCGGAAGCGTCAGCGTCGTAACCTCGGAACAAGCGTTGTAACCCAGGACGGATTTTTCCATTGAATATTTAAGAAAGAGCGTCGTAACCTCGGAACGTCGTAAGGCGGAACCGTCGTAACCCGGGGACCGCCTGTATACAGTAGAGCCCCGGACCTCAACGATAATCCGTTCCAGAAGAGGTGTCGAAAATTTTTTTTTTTATTATTTTTTTTTAACCAATATTTTCCATAAATAACTGAAAATGAATTAATCCATTCCTGACCACCCATTACTATTACCATAACCTTGCCTTATTATACAAAGCAGTACCCATAAATTACAATTAAACAAGTTCAGAGTTAAATAAATACCATATTGGATATATATTTGTTATTTTTAAATTAATATATTGTGTAAAAAAATGGCTTAAGTCCAATGCAGCCCTATTACCTAATGGTTGACCTGGCACCACAGGCTAGCAACTACTACACAGAATGCAGAGTAATGGGTAGGCACAAAACTTATTGCTGACATAATAAAACACTGAAAACAAGCCTAACTATTACATTAAATTAATAAAATATTAAAATTAAGCCAAATTATGTTTATCATAACTTACAAAAATTTGCCTACATAATGCTGGCAGCTTGTGGCCTGAGCGGATGGAAACAAACCTGTGTATGTATGTACGTACGTACGTATACATACTGTGTGTACAAAATCACTTTAAAATTTTTTTCCAATAAATTTTATGATACTAAAATTTTTTCATATACAGGTACTATCCTACTTACAACCAAGTTTGGTTCCAACCCACTGGTTGTAAGTCAGAATGGATGTAAGTCAAACCTTAGAAAGTGGCCAATATACTGGGTAGGGTATACTATCAAACCTTTGCTGTATAAAATTGCCTACTTAGTACTGTAATGTAATGTACAATCATTATTTCAATCTTTTTACCATAATGTACTTCTACTAATACATTTTAATCATTTATGTAATAGTATATATTACGTACAATCAGGCATTGAGTTACAATGGGGTTAGGTTCTTGCATGCATGTCAGAAGTCGATTCTTACGTAAATTGGTTTGCAATTCAGTCTACAGTACAGTTAATACCAAATGATGCAGCAGATAGGGCAGGGTAACTCAAACTGATGCTGCCTGAGTGATGAGAGTTCTCATGTCTTAGTGATGAGAGTTCTCATGCCTGAGGGATGAGAGTTCTCATGAGATGGCGCAGTGCCAAGTAACTCGATGGTCAACTGTCTGAAGTAAGGTTGTAAGTACGAGTGGTCTTATGTCGAGTAGGTTGACATAGGTTGTAAGTCGGATAGTAGTTGTAATATCCTTGTAAAATAGGGATGTCTTCTACGGTAGCAAATTACTAACCTCATCTTTACTCGGGGTTCTCTGTTCGCTCAGGGTGGGAACTGGGCGGCCCCCCCTTCTGGGCGAGAGGAGACCCCCCACTAACTCACCTGACTTTTCCTTCCTCAGATCTGCTTGCCACGGAGGACGATCTCGGACGGGCCTGTTACTCGCTGGGGCTGCCAGGGACACCGACGGTCCAAGGGCTGCTGAGTCACCTGGCGAGAGGGGTCATGCCGGTAATGCACGGGTCGACAACCACGACGGTGTCCACACCTGGCTACGCTGCTCCGCCGCACCTGGTGTACACCCAGCACGTAGCCACGGTGAGCCCTACAGCTGCAGTGCAGGCGCTGCTGCCGGTGTCCCAAGAGCTTTCCCCTGGACCTGCTTCCTGTGCAGAGGATGCTGCTGGTTCCTGCCCCGCTTCCTGTTCCCGAGTATGCTGCCACTCCAGTTCCAGTACCAGTTCCTGCCGCCGTCGTTCCTGCCCGAGGTGTTACTGCTCCTAACCCAGGTCTTTCCGGACAGGTGCAGTCGGGTCCTGTTGCTTCGGCAACTGCCCTGGCTCCGTCCTGGATGGAAGACCTGACGGTGGTGCTGAGGAAGCTGACGAAGAAGGAGAAGAAGAGGAAGGTGTTGTCGTCGTTGTCTGCCACCTCTTCCCCTTCAACTTCTAAGACCCCACAGCCGAAGAAGAAGGTTGCCTCCTCCTCCCCCCCCCCTTAGAAGGCTTGCTCTGAGACTTCTAAGGGTCCTGGGACTTCCGCTAGTCCTCCTGTTCCTTTGGGAGCGGGGCCCGTCTCTCCTTCCGCAAGGAAGAAGAAGACGGGGACCGGAGGAGTGACGGCTAACACTGGTACCTCCTCGCCTGGCGCCAGAGGTTCTGCCTCGGTGCCAGGTACCGTCTCGGCCTCTCGTTCGCGAGAGTTACTGAGTGTACGGTCACCTGCGGGTGACCGTACAGCCAAGACCCAGGCAACCGAGTCCCCTCGGCGCTAGGGTGCAGGCACGGAGCGGAAGACTGGCGGGGGTCGCTCTCGCGGCGATACGCTGGTACCCAGGGTTGACGCGACGGTCCCAGACTGCTCGTGGGCTGAGGCGAGGAAGGGAAGCGGTCCCCTCGGTCGCCTGAACCAGCCTCGGCTGGTCCAAGCGGCGTGACGCGCCGTGAGGACAGGCCTCGCTCCCACCGCAACAGCGGACTCTGCAGGTCCCCTGACCGCCGCTCCTACCGGGACCAGGCGGAGAGGGGGACCAGCAGCAGCTCTTCTGACGCTCGGGACTGTCACTGCTGTTCTCGGTCCAGCCGCTCAACCAGGCCTGCAGCTCGATCGCCACCGCGGGTTGGTGATCACCTGCAGCCCCCCCTCAGCACACCGGTTCTGCCGGTGGGCGCGGGGGGAGTGTCAGGTCTTCCTCTCCGATCCCTTCAACTTCCTCGGGCTTCACCGGGAAGAGCGAGGCAATCAGGAGTGATAGCTAGGGGCGCACTCATCGCGATCCCGCCACGACGCCCTACGAACCTGGCACGGTCCTCAGACCGACCAAATCGTATGCGCAAGTGGCAGGAGGAGACCAGGAGGGGTCTGTTGTGGTTCCTCCAGTGGAAGGAGGGTCTCGGGAGGCATTCTTGCTGGACGGACTTGACGGTCCGTCTCCGCAGGATGCAGTCACTCCTGAGATCCAGAGGTCGTTCGTGGAGGTTATTGCGCTGATTCGTCAGCACAACGACCTCGGGGAAGGATCGCCGCTCCCACCTTCCGAGCCCACATCGGGCTTGGAGTCTTTCTGAGGACCTAAGAAGGAACCCAGGACGACGGTGGGTCTGCCGCGATCAGCCTTGGCTGACGGTGTACTGAGCCAAGTGGACACTCTCATCTCCGGACAGGAGGGTTCGCTTCGGTCCGGTAGGTCTTCCAAGCTCCTTCCTCCACCTCTACCACGACAGAGGAGCTTCTACGTGCCTTCAGAGGACCCTCTGCCGCCCAAACAGGTTAACACGGAGCTAGCTAGGCTAACTCCGGGGGTGTCTCTGCCGCAGCTCCTGTCGGAGAACTTCTGGTTCTCGCAGCAAGAGGCACTTGCCTTGGAATCTACCGCAATGGCAGCATTCCAAGCAGTCTCCTGGATTGACCTGTGGTCCCTCACAGTGTCTAAAGCCACGGCCTCCTTGGGGAACATCACTCCTGAAGGGGACCCGGCTTTTGTGAGACTGTGCCAGTCTGGGGGTAGGGCCAACTCCTACCTGGCCCACCAGACAGCTAACCTGTGGGCCAACCTGGTTCTCCGGTGTAGAGACGCTGTTCTCACCCGAGTGACCAGGGTGGCTGGGCATGAGGCGGCCATGGGTCTTCGCAACGGAACGGTGCAGAGTTCCTCCTCTCTCTTCCCCAGAGAGATGGTGGACGCTGCGGTGGAACAGCGGCGCACTGACAACGGTGACCGTCTTGTCCACCAGGCAGTCTCCAAGGTGGCTGGGCAACCTTGGACGACTGCGGCTAAGCCCAAGAGTTTAGCTAGCGCTTCCTCTGCGGCCAAGACGATCGCCTTGTCGAAGCCGAGAGGAAAGCCTCTGCCTTCGACTTCTGCTGTAAGGAGTGATCGCAACCAGCCCTCCTCCCACTCCTTCTCTCGAGGAGGATCTGGGAAGAAGTCGAAGAGAGGAGGGAAACGCTAGAGACGGCGTTCCCCCTCACCTGCTGCCGGAAGTGGGTGGTTGCCTGGCGAGCCATTGGGCAACATGGCAGCGCTACGTTGCGGAGACAAGGATAGTGAACGTCCTTCGGGAGGGATATTTACTACCCTTCGAGTCTTGGCCACCCCTCACCTCCAACCCTGTCCATCTGCAAACCTACATTCCCGTGTTGACCAAGGATGTGATGCTTCGGCAGGAAGTAGAAGCCATGCTGAGCAAACATACTGTGGAGATTGTATGGGATCAGTCGCTGGGCTTCTACAGTCGACTCTTCCTGGTGGAGAAGTCCTTAGGGGCTGGCGCCCGGTGATTGATCTCTCTCCCTTGAACCGATTCGTTCGCCAGACTCGGTTCACGATGGAAACAGCACGTTCAGTGCTCGATTCCATCAGGGAGAACGAATTCATGCTTTCGGTGGATCTGAAGGATGCGTATTTCCAGATACCCATCCATCAATCCTCCAGGAAGTACCTCCGCTTCATCCTCAACAGGACGGTGTACCAATTCAGGGCACTTTGTTTCAGTCTGTCAACTGCCCCACAGGTGTTCATGCTGGTGTCAACTTGGGCCCACTCGGTAGGGATACGTCTTCTGAGGTACCTCGACGATTGGTTAGTCCTGGCGAGCTCCCACTCGCAGTTGCTGCAGGACAGAGATCGACTCCTCGAATTCTGCCGCGATCTGGGGATCGTAGTGAATTACGAGAAGTCAGATCTCGAGCCCAAGCAGAGGATGAAGTACCTGGGTATGCTGATCGACACGGTAGCAGGCCGAGTGCAAGCATAGCATGGCATGGTCTAGTTTACGTCCTGTTATTGAATACCTATCACGCTCTTATCTCGCCTGTGACCCCTTGGGTCATGGGCTTATTTACAGATATGGAAAATATCTGTTTAAAAATGTATTCATTACACGGGAACCTCGTAAGAGGAGTGCCTCTTCTCTCTCTCTCTCTCTCTCTCTCTCTCTCTCTCTCCTCTCTGTCTCTCCTCCTCTCTCTCTCTCTCTCTCTCTCTCTCTCTCTCCCAGATATGTTGCTGTTCTCAGATGCATCGACCGAGGGATGGGGCGCGCACCTGGAGGAGTTGCTGACTGCAGGCGTGTGGGACCATCGCGACAAGCACCTTCACATTAACGTCCTAGAGCTCAAGGCAGCGTTCCTCGCTCTCCAAATGTTCCGGGACCGTCTGGTGGGACACTCGGTGGTGTTGATGAGCGACAACACCACGGTAGTGGCGTACATCAACAAGCAGGGGGGCCCTAGTGTCCCTCCCGCTGCACCAGTTGACATTGCAGGTGCACGAGTGGGGCGTGGCACACTCAGTAGAGCTGTCAGCCCGCTACATTCTAGGCAAGAGGAATGTGGTAGCCGACAAGCTCAGCTGGCGGGATCAGGTGATAGGAACCGAATAGTCCCTTCATCCAGACGTGGCGGAAAGGCTCTTCAACCTGTGGGGGCATCCAGTCGTGGATCTGTTCGCCACCCGGCACAACAGAAAACTCCAGGTTTTCTACTCGGTTGTGCCGGACCCATGGGCAGCTGCAGAGGATGCTCTCCAACACCCGTGGGACAACCTCTTTGTTTACGCCTTTCCCCCATTCTGTCTGATTCGCAAAGTGATCAGCAGATGATCCTGGTGGCGCCCAAACGGCACCTGCTGGCTCTGCTTGCCGAAGCGCCGAGAGAGATTCCCCCCTGGCACAACCTCCTGTGCCAGCCACACGTAGAACGGTACCACCAGTCCGTCGAGTCCCTGTGTCTTCACGGCTGGCTGTTATCCACCATCTCTTGCGAGCGAGAGGCTTTTCTCGCAGCGCAGCAACAGAGATGGCTGGATACCTCAGACAGTCCTCTGCAGCTGTCTACCAGGGGAATTGAGCCGTCTTCTGTGGTTGGTGTCGTGGACGGGGTCTCTCTCCTCTCAAAGCCACTCTTCAGCAGGTAGTGGATTTCCTCGTCTTCCTTCGCCGAGAGAAGCTCTTCTCCGTCTCTGCAGTTGAAGGATACAGAGCAGCCCTGGCCCTAGTCCTTAAACTGCGAGGTATGGATATCTCTTCTTTCGAGATCTCCTTCCTGATGAAGAGCTTCAAGAGGTCTTGCCCACCCAGGGAACTCAGGCCCCTGGGGTGGGATGTGACTCTTGTCCTTAGGAGATACATATATGAAAATGTGCGCAATTTCATGTAGAATACAACAATAAACAACCCATGGTTGTAGCTTTTATTAGTTTTGAAATATTTTCATATAAATAACGATAAATAGAAAAAATTTGTTCCTTCGGTCAACTTAAACTCAACCGGAAATGGTCAGGAAAACTGCAATTGTAAGCTACAACACTCACAGTCTAGAGTAATATCAATTCAATACCTTCGTTTGCAACCAAAACAGGAAGTCTCTAGCCAAATTATTTTGATTTTATGGTGAATTTTGAAAACTGCTTTTTTTTTTACGTGAAGAACGATACGAATTCATGCATCATTTTGTTTATAATAATTTTCTCTGTGTTGCCTTGGATCGTTTTATATGTGTTATATACCAAAATTGATTGCAATTTAGTGTACAATACAACGAAAAAAATAACTTGTTAGCTTCAACTTTCTTACAGCGCGATTTGATACAATTTATATATGAAATTTTTTTTTTTGCGGCTGTCATATATCTCAATATTTATATATGATAATGATATTTTTTTCATTTCTGATGGTTCCATACTAAACTTCAGGCAATGACAAAAAAAGGAGCCAAAATTGAAATATTTTCATATAAATAACGATAAATAGAAAAAATTTGTCCTTCGGTCAACTTAAACTCAACCGAAATGGTCGAAAACTGCAATTGTAAGCTACAACACTAACAGTCTAGTAATATTCAATCAATTACCTTCGTTTTGCAACAAACAGGAAGTCTCTAGCACAATATTTTGATTTATGGTGAATTTTTGAAAACTGCTTTTTTTTTTACGTCTGAGCGATACGAATTCATGCATCATTTTGTTATAATATTTTCTCTGTGTTGCCTTGATCGTTTTATAATGTGTTATATACCAAAATGATTGCAATTTAGTGTACAATACAACGAAAAAAAATTAACTTGTTAGCTTCAACTTTTTTGCTTACAGCGCGATTTGTATACAATTATATATGAAATTTTTTTTGCGCTGTCATATATCTCAATATTTATATATGATAATGATATTTTTTTCATTTCTGATGGTTCCATACTAAACTTCAGGCAATGACAAAAAAAGGAGCCAAAATTGAACTCTTAATCTTGAAAACTAAGCGTTCCGTGATTTTTTGAAAAACAAATTTTTTCCGCTTCGGCGCTCACTTGCAAATGCCGCCGGCATACGGGAGACAATTTTTAAAATACCGCTTCGGCGTTTAAGGGTTAAAAGACATGGAAACGTCAAAATGATCAAGGACCTAGGAATCGTTAGTACGTATAGACATTTCCCTGGTGCTACACAGTGAAAGTGAACTAAGAGAAATCCAAAATGGAATTAAAGCAATCCTACAGAAGGGTGATAATAACAGCGTAATCTCATTATTAGAAAAATTATACCATGAGATAGAAAATAACATAAAACACCAGTCAAAAAGATCCCTCCTACTCTTCATTGGAACTGCTTTAAATCAACTTTTTGGTGTAGCAACAGAAGCAAATGTGGAACATGGAAGGGAAAGAATATAAAAACTTGAACAGTGGGCAGCCTTGAGGGGCACAGTGATAAATAAAGTGATTGCCTGTCACAATGAAAATGCCGAACAAGTAGAAAAATTGAAGATTTTTAGAAATCAAGTTAATAGAATACAGTGGTACCTCAACATACGAAAGGCTCAACTTACGAAAAATTCGAGTTACGAAAGCAAATACGAAGATTTTTTTTGGCTCTACATACGAAAATAGTTCAGGATATGAAAGGTTGTTGCTGTAAAGTCCTGAGATTCGCCTGGACCACCGATAACAATTTTAAAACTCGCGCACCGCCAGCCGAGTAGACTCGCCACCATCCTCCCACTCTCCCATTGGTGCCTGATACTAGTCACCGCCATAAGATCCTGCTCTCCTATTGGTCAGCATCTCTCCCATCATATCGAACCTGAAGCGGACCTCTCTCAGAGGCCGTAACACTGTGTCAACCCTTTCCAGGATATTTCAACACCGTAACATTGTCTCTGAGATCTCAGAGTCCGTAACATTGTGGCGACCTTGCTTAGGCTATCAACACTTTAACAGTTTGAAACAGGGAGGATATAGAAAGAATCAGAATGAGTGAGATGGTGAAAGAGTTTATTGAGTCAGGTAAGCTACTAGGTCTAGAGGGGAATGATCTCCGTGAGTATGTTGAAAAGAAAGAACAAGAAAAGTATGAGAGAGATGAAAGAGCGGCTGAGAGAGAAGTAATGAAAATTCAGCAAGAGAAAGAGAGAGAAGCAATGGGAATGCAGCAAGAGAGAGAAATGTTGGTAATCCAGCTGGAAGAGAGAGAGAGAAAGAGCGTATGCATGAGCAGGAAGAAAGAGAAAAGGTACGTATGCATGAGCAGGAAGAGAGAGAGAAAGAGCGTATGCATGAGTTGGAAATTGCTTAGTTAAGGGAAAGTACTCTTAACAGTCGGTCAGGCGAGAACGAAAACGGAGCTAACACGTTAGGTATAAGTGCAGTGCTAAAATTAGTACCAAAGTTTGATGAGGAAGATGTTACGACATATTTCATGTGTTTTGAAAAGTTAATGGAACGAGTAGGTTCTCCTAAAGAAACAAGGACTTTATATTTGCAGTCAGTTTTGAGTGGTAGGGCACTTACTGTGTATAGTTGCATGTCTAAGGAGGAATGTGATAATTACGATATCGTGAAAGAAACCGTTCTTAGAGCATATAGGTTAGTACCGGAGGCGTACTGCAAGAAATTTAGAAATTTGAGAAAGGATGAAAATATTACGTATGTAGAATACGGTAAGAAGTTAGACAGGCTGTTTTTTGATTGGTTAACTTCTGCTAAGGTTGAGGATTTTGACGGTTTGAAGAACTTAGTGTTGTTAGAAAACTTCAAAGATAACGTATCCCCTGACATTAAACTTTATATAGAGGATAGGCGAGAAGTATCTTTTGCAGGAGCAACTAGGCTAGCTGACGAATATAGTCTAACTCATAATTTGAGTGTTAGTAAGAAATTAAATGATCCTTCGTCTGGTAGAGTACAAAGCAGTAAAGGTTTCAGTCCTAGTAATAGCAATGCAAGTAAAAGTGACTATTCCTGTTATACATGCGGAAAACCTGGACATTTGTCTAAGGTTTGTAAGAGTAAAGTGGCATCTAGTGGCTCAGAATTAACTTGTTTCCGATGTAATGGGAAAGGGCATTTAGCAAGGAATTGTGCAGTAGAAAGGAAGGACAGTAAGAAACCAGTGTCTCTAGTTAACCTTTCTTCAAGTAGGAATGATGTGATGAGAGAAACTAGGAAAATTTTTGGCGAATTTCTGTCGGAAGGCATAGTTTCCTCTCTTGGAGGAGTAGATTCGAGAGAAGTGGTCTTGCTTCGAGACACAGGGGCCGCTGTATCACTGATAAGCAGGGACGTGCAGAGAACTTTTTCAGGGCAGGTGCTCAAGTGAAAAAAAGGGCAAAAATATAGAAATGAAGGAGGCTAAATATATACCGGCTCAATATTCTTTCAAATTTATCTAAACTAGTCATTAATAATTCAAGAAAGAGATAAACATGACTGATATCAGGTACCAGTGGGCTAATGTTTTATATGAACATAAAATCTACAGTACTGACTACCAGTAGAACTAGGAAATTTAACAAAAGAAAAATTATAATTATTACTTTTACATAAATGACTGCAAGAAAATCAATCTGTATGATCAATACACTTGGCTAATAACCAGACCTTATCATTTTATATTTATAAGAGATCCCTTCTGTGTGCCATTTCTTTGAATATGCTGATAATTTCGCTGTTGTTGATTGTGATATCCTTTTCAACTGCTAGCTACAAAAGATCATTTAAAAATCGAAAACTAAATATCACGTGCAGCTCAAGAACTTAATTGGACACATTATGCAACAAATGAAATGAAACACAAGCTGTATGTGTCTCATTCAGATGGTTAATGGCCACCTACAATGAATCATACATGTACCTGTACCTGTACCGTTTGGCGTTCCACTCCACATTACTGTTCCCATTTTCCTCTCCAAATCTATTAATTTACTCGACTCGCTTGGTCCACTGTCTCTCTCCCTCTTTTTGTTATTACACTTTTTATAGCTAAAAAAGGAGTCAAAGCCTTAATGCAGAGGCAATACGAGTTAAAATAACTAGGAAAGGTTACCTGGCCTGTTGTCAGTCTAGCTCAGCTGAGCTTGCCTTGGCCCCAGTGTTACCAGACAGTGAGACATATAGTCAGCTGATCTTTGGTGACCCAGTGTTGCCAAGATATAATACCCATTTCTACAAGCTCCTGTTTATTATTATTATTATTATTATTATTATTATTATTATTATTATTATTATACAAATAATAATAATAATAATAATAATAATAATAATAATAATAATAATAATAATAATAATAATAATTATTATTATTATTATTATTATTATCATTGACACAGATAGGCGGCGGGCCTATAATACATCCCTCTCAAAAGGGCCCGCTTTTAATACAGTAGCAAAAGGGGCAGGGTGCTTGGGCACCCCTAGCACCCCCCTCTGCACGTCCCTGCTGATAAGGAGTGAGTGTGTGCCGAACAAGGCAGAAATCAATATGGAAGAGAAAGTCATGTTAGGTGGATTTCCTAACACTTGTGTTCTTTGTCCTTTGTTGAAGTTGAATTTAGAAAGTCAGGTAGTGTCAGGAGAAGTGAAACTTGCCGTTGTGGACAGTTTGCCCGTTGAAGGCGTTGACATTATTGTCGGTAATGACTTAGCTATATCCAAGAATGTGAATCCTGTTGTGAGGAATATTCCAGTGCCTGAAATGGTAGTAACTAGGTCGGGTTTAGATACAGACATAGACTACGGTCATAATTTGTTTGTGGATTCGAACGAGAGTGAGTTCGTGGATTCGAACGTGAGTGAGTTCGTGGATTCGAACGAGTGTGATAGAGGTAGCGAGGTTGATCTTGGCATGAGTGTGGCTGAGAGACCTAACTCTATCGTGGATAGTGATAGCCAAACGGAAGGTGTAGCTGTCGGAAGTAACATAGTAAATGTACAGGTATCTAGTCCTAGTTACGGTGATGAAGTATGCTAACGTTTTGGATAAGGATGAGCTAGTCAAGTTGCAGAGAGAGGATGAGACACTAACCCGAATTTTTGAATGTGAGCTGGATGATGATCTCAATGATGTGTGTAAGGAAACTTTTTGTTTTTATAGGACGAAGTTTTGTGTTGTTATGTTCGACCGAAGTCAGGTAGTAAAGGGGAAGTCACAGAACAATTAGTAGTTCCTAGGAAGCTTCATGAATTAATTTTGAAGTTAGCACATGATGAGCAAGGACATTTAGGAGTAAATAAAACTTTCAAGTGTATTAGTAGGGCGTACTTTTGGCCTAAAATGAAAATTGATGTAAAGAGGTATGCTTTAAGCTGTCGTGAATATCAAATTGCAGGGAAACCGATTCAAGTAATTCCCAGAGTTCAGTTGTGTAACATTTCTTCAGTAGGCGAATCTTTTGATGATGTAATTATAAATATGTTCGGAACTTTGCCTAGAAGTAAGGGTAGAGATGATTGCATAACTAATCTTGAGTATTATAAAAACAATCTAAGAGATGTTTGGCAGCTTGCGGAGGAGAACGGAAGCGCTTGGCACTTAGCGAAAGAAAACCCGAAAGGAAGTCAAGGGGAAACTGAAGGAAAACTTGATCTTAGATCAAACAAGAGAAGTTTGTGTAAGAGATAAAGTTTTAGTACTAGTCTCGAGAGAAAGTCCCTTTTTACCTTATAAGTTTGAAGGTCCTTTTTCAGTGTTACAGGAGAGGGGGAAATATACATTATAGAATTAAGGTGGGTAAGAGTAGAGCAAAGGCAATGAATGTAAATTTGCTTCAGAATTATAAACAACGCCCCGTGCCGTGGCCTCCGCCCGTGTAACAGTGTTACTGAGTGAGATTAGTTTTGAGAAAAACACAAGAGGTGTTATAGTATTTATAAGTTGTAATCAGAGTTCAGAAAATGGAAATAGTAAGAGAGAAGGATAATGTTATAGCAGATAGCCTCTCTAGTTTTTCTCAGCATGAGTAGCCTAGTGACCGTTTTCTATTTTGGCACGAGTGGTTGAGTGAATGAAGAAGTATTAAAGATTTATGCAGAATTGTTTCCCTGCTGTTCAATTCTTGTTTCTCTTTAGGAATATTGGAAGCCATGGTGGTGTCGCTTTGTATGTTCGAAATGACACCCCACAAAATCCTATCAGTATCCAATCAGCATTGCAAGTGATAGGTGTGCAGATCCATTTGCAAAGAAAATATACAATATGCTCTCTTTATCTACCACCTAATGAAGCCTTCCCCATCAATGAATTTAAATCTCTTATTCAACAGTTACCACACCCTTTTGTTATATTGGGAGATATGAATAGCAGAAATCCTCTTTGGGGTGACATCATCACCAATCAAAGAGGAAGGTGTTTAGGTTCCATCATAGAAGATGAAAATGTTGGGATCCTCAACTCTGGGGAGTCTACGCATTTTCATGTTCAAACAGGCACGTTATCAGCAATTGATTTATCTATATGTAGTGATGACTGTATTATTGACTTTAATTGGAGAACTAAATGATAGATTTACCAGTGACCATTTTCCGATAGTGGTGAGTGTAGCATCAAGTCCTCCATCTTCAAGGCTACCCAAATGGAACATTGGTAAAGCTGATTGGTCAACATTCCAGGAGCACAGCTCAATAGATGACTCTGCTGATGACTTTCCCTGTGTAGATGATGCTCTTGACTTTTTGAATACAATGATGTTCTCAGCTGGTCTTCAATCTATACCTAGGACTTCGGGCAAATTTGTCCGCCGACCAGTTCCCTGGTGGACACGTAAATGCCAGGAAACTCATAGAAATATGAGATCTGCCTTCACCAGATACCGCAGACGAAAATGTGAGTATTATCGTGTAGAATTTCGAAAAGCAAGAGCTCATTTTCGCAAGGACATCAAAAAAGCACGAAAAGAATCTTGGACGATATTCATATCTTCACTAAATTCGAAAACTCCTCTGACTCTAGTTTGGAAGAGAGTTAGAAAAATAGCAGGCAAGTTTACTCCTTGTCAACCCCCCGTTATCAAGGTGAATGGTTGTGAGGTAGCAGACCCCCAGTTAGTGGCAAATGAGTTTGCTAATCATTTTGCTAATGTTGCGAAGAAAAATGATGATAGACCCTATTCAGCTCAAAGACGGATAATAGAACAGGTCGAAATTGATTTTAATACCTTAAGACATGAGCAATACAATGCTCCTTTTACTATTAGAGAATTTGAATCAGCCTTGAATAAATGTAATGAATCAGCTCCTGGACTGGACGATATAACATATTCAATGATTAAGCATACCCCTGAAAATACCAGACTTTTCATATTAAGCCTAACTTAACAGAATTTTACAAAGAACATATCTTCCCCAAGCTTTGGAGAAGTTGAAATTACTGCCATTTGTGAAACCTGGAAAAGATCCATTCAAAATTATCGTCCTATCGCATTAACTTCTTGTTTGTGTAAGATCATGGAAAAAATGGTGAACACACGATTGATGTGGTACTTGGAAAGAGGTAAATATCTGTCGCCTGCTCAGTGTGGTTTTCGGAGTATGCACTCCACAACTGATGTATTGGTACGAATGGAATCTTCAATATGTGAAGCTTTTGCCAACAAGCAACATCACATCACTGTTTTCTTTGACCTAGAGAAGGCTTATGATACAACATGGAGATATGGCATTTTGAGGGTCCTTTATGAATGTAACCTGAGAGGCAATTTGCCCCTGTTTATTAAGGCTTTTTTAAAAAATAGGATATCTCAGGTTCAGGTTGGAGCAATAATGTCAGATGTATTCAATCAGGATGTATTTAAGTGTAACCTTGTTTGCCTTGGTAATCAATGGGGTTTCTAAAATAATTCCCCCAGATATAACATATACCCTTTTTGTTGATGACCTATCGATTTCCTTTGCAGCATCAAGGATGGCAGTGGCTGAACGCCGCCTTCAGCTCTGCATTGATAATATAAATAAAGTGGGCTGAGGTTAATGGTTTTAGATTTTCCGCCAGTAAAACTGTAACTATGCACTTTTGTCGTATAAGGGGAATCCACCCTGATCCAGATCTATTCATTCATAGGCAGAGAATTCCATGTGTTGGTGAAACAAGGTTTCTTGGCTTGATTTTTGATAGCAAGCTGACCTGGATTCCACATCTGAAATATATTAAGGCAAAATGCTTAAAAGCAATGAATTTGCTGAAAGTCGTGTCTCACACTTCTTGGGGTGCAGACCGAACTCAGATGTTGAGATTATATAAAGCCTTGGTCTTTTCAAAATTAAGTTATGGGTGTGAGGTGTACACTTCTGCAAAGCCAAATAGCCTTAAAATGCTCAACTCAATTCATCATGGAGGAATACGGTTGTGTACTGGAGCATTTAAATCATCTCCCACCGAGAGCATGCTTGTAGATGCTGATGAGGTGCCACTGGATCTTCATTACAAGCGTCTGCTGGTTCGGAGCTGGTATAGATTCCAGAGGCTACCTAAGTCTTTAACCAGCATTTGTATGAGAAATGAAAGGCATTGGCAGTTTTATGAAAATCACCCAAGCAACCTCATCCATTCGCTTTTAGAGTCAATACCATTGTTCGTGAATTAAACATGCCAAGGGTCGAGATTTTACCAGCAAAATATTCAGTTAGTCCCCCCTGGAACTTCCCAGAGGTAAAATTCTGCAGATATTTCAATTTTACCAAAACAGAATTGTCCAGTGAGGCCACGCGGTCAATATTTTTAGAACATTCCTTGCAACATGACGACTCCACTGCAGTTTTCACGGACGGCTCAAAGTCAGATGCTGGCGTCGGCTTTGGTGTAGTCTTCCCTGATGTAGAGAGGAGTGGCAGGTTATCATCTGTTGCATCAATTTTTACAGCAGAGTTATATGGAATTTTAAAAGCTTTAAAGGAAGTTTTAATTCGGAATGAAAGTAATTTTATTATATATTGTGACTCAAGAAGTGTTCTTCAGTCACTGGAATCTTTTAACCCTTTAAACCCTCTGATTTTAGATATATTGGAATGGCTGCTTTTACTAAAAAGAAGAGGAAAAGAAATAAAGTTCTGTTGGGTGCCTTCTCATGTTGGGGTGGCTGGGAATGAGAAAGCTGACCAACTTGCAAAGTCTGCGGTCAGCTCCCCAGAACCCACAAGATGCCTACTACCATATCGGGATTTGTATCCTCTAGTAGGTCAGAGAATTAAAAAATGTTGGCAGTCCCAGTGGGAGGATATTTTAAACAATCAAAAAATGCGTAGTATCACGTCTTCAGTGTCTCCTTGGTCATATCCATATATGCCAAGGAGACAAGAAACGATGTTGTGCAGATTGAGGATTGGACATACAAGACTCACCCATGGGTTCTTGATGTCTCGTGAAAATCCTCCGTTTTGCGAGAACTGTACTGTGCCCTTGACTGTGAGACATTTGCTGGTTGAATGTCCCAGACTTGGGAATTTGAGACATAGTTTCATGTCTTGGGGTCGTGACAGAGTAGGTAATTTTATCCTAGCTACAATTCTTGGAAAGGATTGTAATATAGAGCAGTTATATATTTTTATGAGGGAGGCTGGCCTCCTTAACCAAATTTAAATTATACATAGATTGTCTATGTAAGAACTTTTATTATATGAACAAAATTTTTTATATAATATTTATAGATTTTTATATGAAATTTATCAAAATTTAGTTTTTTTTTATATTTAATTTATTTCGGTGTCAATTACCCAGATGTTGTGACGCCAGATATAATACACAATCAATCAATCAATCAATTTGAAAAAAAAAAAAAAAAAAAAACAGTTGATTCCATTTTTTTTTTTCTCTCTTTTGGGTGGGCGTGTGATGGTAATTGCTTCATAGCAAAGGGAGATAAAGGAAAGGAGAACGCATTTTCGAGAAGTTCGGCAGTAAGGAGGCTTTCGCGCCCCTGTTGGAGGCGCCTTTTTCTCGCTGCTGTTCTGGAATCGTCGGGCGTGTTGTGGAGCGTAAAAACGGGCCAATGTGACATGAGAAGCGCCGCGATTTCTGAGGCAATACCTCGTCTAGATTCATCTAAGAACTTCTGGAAATTTTGCGAGTCTGCGACGCTTGGCGTAGGCTCCGCCCCCAGAGCGCCGTATAAATACGACGAACAAACTTTGGAGAGCAGAGATCGTAAAAGAGAGACTCCAGTTAGTCACAGAGAGAGCCATACATCAGATTATCAGTGAGAGATCAGCAGCAGCAGAGATCATCTGTGAGAGATACGAGAAAAAGGAACCGACGAAGGATCAATCAGAAGAAGAGTTGTTCGAGAGTTGGTTGGATATTGGTCTAGTCATCTTCAGGAGTGGAGGGCCGTGTTTTCTCGACGTCGAGCAGACTTCAGAGAAGAAAAGGTACTGCTACAGGTTTTGGGGAGTTCCTGCCTTTCAAGTAGACTAGTTTCTGCAATACGGAGTCAAGAGGACGGCTGCAATTGCCGCTCTACATTTATGAAGCCAGCGCGTCGAATTGCCAAATTGACTAGCAAGTACATATTTGAATTGCCTCACTGTTCCCCCAGTTCATGCAATGTAAGATTCTATCTTTTTATGTAAATAGGAGATACCATTCTGCATTTACCTATGTTAGTAAGCTTGTAAATAAACCTTTGTTGTGTTAGTGTTTCTTTCTATATTCGTATCCCCAGTTTCAACTGTTGGTGTTGAAATATTTGTTTTTTATTTATTTCATATCGAACCCGAAGCGGACCTCTCTCAGAGGCCGTAACACTGTGCCGACCCTTTCCAGGATTTTTCGACACCGTAACATTGTCTCTGAGATCTCAGAGTCCGCAACACCACTCAATGGTTTTAGCTGAACGCATTCCATCATGGAATGCACTACCAGGCAACTCAGTATAAGGAGTCAAGCAAGCAAGTGGTATACGGCTCTGCCTCGGTACGGCTCACTCTCCAAGATTCCTTTTGGTTTGGTATCGTTTCCTTGTCAAGGATTAACTACCATATAAGTTACAAAAACATAAATTGGAGTACTCAACTTAGGTGTAGTAGGGAGTTCTCCAGCCGACATCGCGAAGAAAGCGTAAAATTCCGAGAGCTGCAACAAACTCGTGGGTCACACACAATCGCTAATACAGGAATGAAGGACGAGCATGGGTATTAGTAGTAGTAGCGAGAGGAAGGTAAGGTGGGTGACGCTTGTAACGGCTCCCACCGCGGAGGGATTTTTAAGAGGAATCTTCTAATTGGCAGAGGACCTGTGAGTAGTGGCTTCCACTTCGCCCCTATACTTATACCGACGCCCAGTGGGGTGCTCGCGCTGAGGGTAGTAACTTCAGCATACCATGCTAGCTTTTTCTCTGGTATATTTAGGATCTATTTATACTTGGAAAAATGAGCTACAGGGATTTTTCACTGGCAGACACAGGTCGAACCCAAAAATCATTTGATTTTCAATTAACATAGGAAATGGGTAAAGTGACATTAAATGATTGTTCATTTTAGTGTTGAAAGGTATAACTAGAACAATCTTATTGTAAATTACTTTGGCACTTATTAAGTTATAATATACAAACATAATTTTTACTAATGGTGTACAATACTTTTCAAGTACATAGAACTTAATAATGTCTTCTAATTCTTTTGGAGTGATTAGTATTGGGCTCGAAATACCTTTGTTAGCAAGTAAGACAGCATTGAGCATGTCCTTATGTTCCTGTAACATCACTTCACTTTCTAGTGCAAAGGTATTTAAAAACTATATTTCTGGGCTCAGTTCGTGTCGCTTCGTGAAATAATCCCTTAAGTTCATTATTTCTAGGTAAATAATACTAACATTACCAGAGTAAAAATAAAAATAGGGGGATGACAGAATAACTGACTCGCTCACCCTAAATAAAAAGAGGGTGTCGGTATGTAGCTGGGGCGAGTGAGACCACTACCATGAACCTCTTGTCATTTAGAACTTTTCCACATCGAAATCCCCCTCCTGAGGGAGCTGATACACGGCCGGTGCCGTCAACTACTACTACTCTACCTACGACGCCGATCGCAGCGCTCCTGGTGGCCATCCTTTACGTTAGCGAACTTCTGAACGCACGTGCTACTCTTTGCTCTGTGTTTTTTGTGTGCTTTCTTGGGATTATTCTTAACCATGGAACTAGCAGCTATCGCCGCAGCTAAGTTAAGTACCCCGAAAGGTTTTACACTAGTTTTTTGTCAGCCAGGAACTGTTTTTACCGTTTTTTAGGTCCGATAATAGTCTCCTGGTCTGGCGCATGGCTCGCCTTGCTGGCTCGCCTCATGTTCGGTTAGCTACTTCGGTCTCCCATACCGTGGTATCTATTCCATGTATATATTTACTCTTATATGAGTTATTTATCACGTGGTACAGAAGTTCCCACTTGTTCTATTGCTTTACATCGTACTATTCGGAAATCCTTTGCCTGTGCCTTAGATTAGTGTTCATGCATGCATGTCCCTTTGTCTAGGTGTTTAGGCGTGTGGGTGTTTATGAATACACTGCTATGTTATTCTTTAGTCCAGCCATCCTGGCCGTCGCCTTCCTTTCCACGTCGGCAGAGGCCAGCTCTTGAGCAGTTCGCCTGTTTTCTTTCGGGGAAACTAGCCTACTTCTCCTGGTCGTCCTTCTTTCTCTCCCACTAGTGATTTCCTTTCTCTTTCTTTACGATGTATTTATTTGTGGATTGCATGTTGGGGCGATCAGTTTGGCCTAGGCTAGTTTTGTTGCATTATCGCCTTGTGGTCCACTCATGCTCGCGTGGTCAGCTCGACCTAGGCTATGTTTGTTGCATTATCACCTCGTGGTCCACCTACGCTCGCGTCGAGCCACTGATCACCCTAGTCCCTGTCCCCCCTTCCCTTCCTCCCACGTGGAAGGAGGGTTAGTCCTCGTCCGCTCACGGCGACCATCCGGGCACCCCTTCCCTCTTCCTCCCTATCAGGGAAGATACGGGAGTTTTGGACTTTAGGGGGTCCTGTCGGACCAGTCTCGTTTTCTTTGAGCTTCGGGGGAGTCCCGGTGTGTTCGGGTGGGGTTGGCCACCCCACCTGTTCGCATCGGCCCTTCTCCGGCATTCTGTTTTGCTCTCCGGTTCCCTTCCCCTTCCTTCTGATCTAGTTGTATAGCTGACTCCGCCAGCTATTTTAAGGGAGGGGGGAATTCGGTTGGTCCCACATGCTTTCCCATATCTGTAACAGTAGTCCCTTTCGTTTTCTGACGGAGCGCCCGCTTGCTATCCGAGCATTCCGGCGGTTGACGTAGGGGTTCTACAGCGGAGCTATACGCTCCAGGTTTTATTTATTTTATTTTGTTTAGCCTTATTTTATTCGGGTAATCCTCTCTCGTTCTCCGGTGTGGCGTACTCCTCCTGAAACCCCGGTGTACTATAGGTGTATGATAGGTATCTGGTTTATCAGAAATATTCGCTCCGGCGTATACCGGAGTTTTTCTACCAGCTTACCGAGTCCCATGGACTCTCCCACACAGAGTACAGGAGAGGATTATGCCCAAAAATTTATGCTACTCCGGCATGCAGCTGAGCATCATATCTGAGTAGTCCTGCTAGTGTATAACGGTGATATTTATGTATCTATTCACTTACAGGCTACCAACTGTCAGGAGGCTGGCTGTAATGCCGTCCTCTAGGACCCCTGCGGACACGAGGTCTGCAGATCCCACGCTCCCTGCGCCGTCCGTCACAAGGATCTGATTGTGTGGCACCATGAAGCCTGCTCCATCTGCTACGAGCTGGTGGAACAGTTTTCGGACAGAGTAAGTATATACCGGCGTAGGTATAAGCTTTTCTGGTATATACTATCACATAAGTCTTGTGTAATACTGCTCTATGATTGACTGATCAGTCTTAATTGTTAACGATATATCCTTGGGGCTTCGTTGTAAGGATTACAATGACCCTTTGTTTCAGGCTGCCGCCGTTAAGGACGCCGCGTCGGCCACCCTGAAAGCCTGGGTAGGTGGCTTCGGCAAGAACGCGCCTAAGGGACAGCCATACATCCTTGACAAGAGTATGGCTGTCCGGATCTTCCCAGGCGGTAAGTCGACCTGGTACGTCGACCCCGCCACAGCAGCTCCGGCTATCGCTCGGATCCAACTCCAGGTGGAGCCGGCCCTGATGAAAGGCGGAGCCCCAGACATTGCTGCAGACGTCGCCACGTTGGACCTAAACATTGAGCCAATGACGGTAGGTGGAGGTGAGTTGTTGGTTGAGGTGGGCTTGTTGGGCGCCCAAGGGCTTCCCTTGGACGCTTCTGGATCTTCTTCCCCTATTCCTTCCTCTTCATCTTTCCAAGGCTTTACGGAATCAGAGATTCCAGCTAAGACGCCTGCTGCCTCAGTCGTCCCCAAGGTGAAGGGACAGAGAGAGCAGAAGACCCTGGAGAAGACATCGTCTAAGAAGACTTCGTCCTCTTCCTCTTCTCGTAAGTCTCCGGCTCACCATCCCGGAGCAGAGAAAGCGAAAACTTCTTCTTCCTCATCTTCACATTCTAAAGGGTCTAGAGGTAAGTCCTCTAAGGAGAAGGTCCGTGCTCCCGCCGAGTCAGTACCTTCTTCTTCTACCAGAGCTTCTCCGGCGACCCCTGTTGAGGCCAGTTTCTCTGGTCCCTTCGACCCTGTCTCCTTCACAGCAGGGGTCATGCAACAGGTGGGGAATATGGTGGGCACAATGATGAACACCAGGTTTGATCAAGTGCTCGCCCAGATCTCCACCTCGTTTGCGCAGTCCGGTCAGTCGATTCAGAACATCGCGGATCGGCTGACGGACCAGGAGAACCGGCTGGCAGGTTTGAGTCAAGCTCCTCCAGCTGTTCTTCCTCTAGCAGGCGCCGGAGTTACTCCGATGCCTGACTATAACTCCCTTCCCGCTTTCACCATGAGCAATCCTTGGAGGGTAGCAGCTTTTGCTCCCTTCAAGGATGGAATGATCTCCATCCCGGACTGCAGAACTCGTATTGAAGACTTCGAGTTCCATCCCGCCGGCCTGCAACCACCTTTCATGGGATATGCTAGGTTGACGGAGGCAGCTCTCAATAGGGAAGACAAGATCCCTAAAGAGACTGTCATCTACAGTCGCGAGCAGGCTCAGAGGGAATGGGTAAGATGCCTGGAAGACTGGGATTGCACTAATACCAGGCTCCAGGCATTCAAGAGACCCTTCACAATCTTTGCAACGGAGGATGAGGCACCACTCCCCTTCACAACAAAAATTGCGGAGGTGACCATACAGGCCGCCATGAAGGGTGAGCCTCTCCCTCAGCTCAGGGAATCAGACCCAACGACCCCACTTTTCCCAGCCTTTGGGGACCTTTGGGCAGACCTTCCGGCAACCTTCACTGTAGGGAAACTTAAACCGGACTGTGCTATTGATCAGTTCGGGGAGAGGCTCCCTAGGCTGCCGGATAACCTAATCCAAGCTGAATTTGAGGCAAGGACTAGGTTAGGGAGGACGCTGAATGTGTTGGTAATGACAGAGGTTGCTGCCATAACTTATGGTTCGGAGCCTCTGTTTAAGCTCCTAGCAAAAGCGCAAACACAGACCGTGCAGTCGGACCTGTACGAGTTTGTGGTAGTAAGGCGGAACTGCAGGAAGCTACAATTCGGCATGAACCGAATAAGTTGCTGATTTCAAATATCTGGGGAGCTGACCTCTTCCCAGAAGCCGCTGTAAACGAGGTACAGCATGAGGCGACTAGGCTCAACCAAAGCCTTAGAGTTCGTTGGGGTCTTTCAACTAAAAGGAAGACAGAAACTACTCCTTCTGGCTCTAAAAAGCTAAAGAAGGCCAAGAAGTTCCCGCCCTTCCAGACTCAGCAACAGCAACAATTTGTTCAGGCAGTCCTGGTCTCACAATCTGTGCAACCGACGACTGCCAAGGGTCAAAATCAGCCCATCCTCCTGTTGACTCCCCAAAGCCAGCCCTCGGCCTCCTACGCTGTTTCCCCGGCTTTCAACCCTGTTTTTGAAAGTCAAGCATTCCAAGCCATCAATAGGTTTGCGAGGGGAAGGAGGGCTAGGGGTGAGGGCTAGGGGTGAGGGCTAGGGGTGCATTTTGCCAAAGGGGTGGGGGAAGGGCAACCAACAGGGGGAAACGGGGAAACACTTCCGTGGAGGACGCGGAGCACGTCCTGCACAGCAACAGTGAGAACCCTCAGGTAGGAGGGAGGCTGTTTCTCTTCCGTCACAGGTGGGGATTCAGCAATTGGGCACAGAGCATTGTGTCCAAAGGGCTGGGGTGGAGTTAGATCAAAGGTCCTCCTCCATCCAAAACATTCCTCCAACCACCAACAGAGGAATTGACAGAGTATGCGCAAGAACTCCTTCAGAAAGGAGTAGTGTCAAGAGTCAAACATTTAAAGTTTCAAGGACTCTTATTCAGCGTGCCAAAGAAAGGCTCAACAAAAGGAAGAATAATCTTAGACTTGTCCCGTCTAAACTTATTCATTCGTTGCGACAAGTTCAAAATGCTGACGTATCTTGCAGGTGCGGACCTTACTTCCCCGTGGGGCCGTCACCACCTCTATCGATCTTACAGACGCATACTATCATATCCCAGTCGCGAGACACTTCCGCCCATACCTAGGCTTCAAGTTGGGAGACCAGGCATTCTCTTTCAAAGTGATGCCCTTCGGGCTGAACGTAGCCCCCAGGGTCTTCACGAAAATAGCGGAAACAGTAGTCCAACAGCTGAGATCATAAGGGACAATGGTAGTAGAGTACCTCGACGATTGGCTCATTTGGGCAGCAACCGTTGAGGAATGCCTCAAAGCCACAAGCAAAGTAATCCAATTCCTAGAACATCTAGGCTTCCAAATAAACAAGACCAAGTCCAGGCTTACGCTGGAGTCTCGTTTTCAGTGGCTCGGCATTCAGTGGGACCTAAACTCCCACACTGTCAATTCCGGTGGTCAAAAGGAAAGAAATAGCCAAGTCAATAAGGCAATTCCTCAAATGCAAACAAACGTCAAGGAGAAACCAGGAAAGGATACTAGGTTCCCTCCAATTTGCATCAGTGACAGACGTTCTGCTAAAAGCAAAACTGAAGGATATAAATCGAGTTTGGCGCTCAAGAGCAAATGTCAAATCTCGAGACAAATTGTCAGTAATCCCGCCGATTCTTCGCAAACGTCTCCGCCCCTGGGCGGTGACCAGAAACCTGTCCAAATCAGTTCCTCTCCAGTTCCCTCCTCCGGCGTTGGTTATCCATACGGACGCCTCTCTGAGTGGATGGGGAGGTTATTCTCAGTTCAAGAAGGTTCAAGGAACTTGGTCACCTCAATTCCGCCAGCTTCACATAAACGTATTGGAAGCAATGGCAGTGTTCCTCACTCTGAAGAGGCTTCTACCAGCCAAGAATTCCTACATAAAGCTGGTTTTGGACAGCGCAGTAGTAGTACACTGCATCAACAGGGGAGGATCCAAATCAAAACGTGTGAACCATGTCATGATAGCCATCTTTTCTCTAGCAACCAAGTACAAATGGCATCTATCCTCCACCCACCTAGCGGGAGTAAGGAACGTGATAGCAGACGCTCTGTCTCGGTCAGTTCCTCTAGAATCGGAGTGGTCCCTGGACAAGTGCTCATTCCAGTGGATATGCCAGATGGTCCCAGGTCTCCAAGTAGATCTTTTCGCATCCCAAGCGAACCACAAGCTCCCTTGCTATGTGGCCCCCAACCTGGACCTTCTGGCTTATGCCATAGACGCCATGTCCATAGATTGGAATCAATGGAGGAAGATATATATCTTTCCTCCAGTGAATCTTCTGTTGCTCAGGACGTTCAAGGGACAAGTAGCTCTAGTAGCACCAGACTGGCCCAAGAGCAACTGGTATCCTCTTCTCCTGGAATTGGGTCTCCGGCCTCGATGGATTCCCAATCCCAGGTTATCTCAGTCAGTACAAATGAGGACTGTGTTCGCTTCCTCAGGAATTCTCAAAACCCTAACTTTATGGACTTCATGAAGTTTGCGGCTAAGAGAGATGCAGATATTGATCCCCAAAATATTCTTTTCTTAGAATCAGATAAGAGGGAATCAACTTTACGTCAGTATGATGCTGCTGTAAAGAAACTGGCAAATTTCCTGAAAGAAACAAACACCCGAACCATGACAGTTAATACAGCTATATCCTTTTTTCAGGTCTGTTCGAAAAAGGTTTAGCAGCTAGCACTATTACCACTAATAAGTCAGCTTTAAAGAAAATCTTCCAGTTTGGCTTTAAGATAGACTTAACAGACTTTTACTTTACGTGTATTCCTAAAGCCTGTGCTAGGCTCAGACCCTCAGAAAGGCCTAGTTCAATCTCATGGTTCTTGAATGACGTTCTCAAACTGGCTTCAGATACTGACAACGATTCATGTACTTATCTAATGCTACTGAGTAAAACTTTATTTCTATTAAGCTTGGCCTCAGGAGCCAGAATATCAGAACTGTTGGCCCTTTCCAGAGATGCTGGACATGTAGAATTCCTCCCTTCAGGAGAAGTCTTACTATCACCAGATCGTAGTTTTCTGGCAAAGAATGAGGATCCCTTAATGAGATGGGCCCCTTGGAAGGTCCTCCCTCTTCCACAAGACCTTTCTCTTTGTCCGGTGACGACCTTAAGAGCTTATCTGTCCAGGACATCTTCCAGATCCTCAGGCCCCCTCTTTATGAGGGAAAAAGGTGGTACTATTTCAATAAAAGGGATTAGACAACAAATCCTTTATTTTATCAAACAGGCAAATCCTGATTCATTCCCTAAAGCCCATGATATCAGGGCAGTAGCCACCTCTATTAATTACTTCCAGCATATGAACTTTGATGACTTAAAGAAATATACGGGCTGGAAATCGCCGATAGTTTTTAAGCGTCATTATTTAAAGTCCTTGGAATCTTTAAAATTTCCGGAAGTGGCAGCGGGAAACATAGTTTCCCCTGACACTGCTCAGTAGTCGCAGCTGAAGATCCAGATCTCCTTTCTACCTGCCTCAACTAACAATGCACCTATCCTTACCGTCATGCTCATTGGTTTCTTCAGCCTTAGCTGCCTGAAAGGCTACATATGGTGATGTGCCCCTTATTTTTTTGCTAGGGGCACTAACAACTGTATGTATATATTGATTACTAATTGTAATTAATCGGTGTTGCTCCCTTTATTTTTATGCTAGGGAAGCACACCAACATATAATTACGTATTATGTTTTATATATGTCCTAAATCTTTAAATTTTGCTTAATTCTAGTAATAAGTTATCATAAGTTAGTTTAAGTCTAATTTTAAGTCTAATTGTATATAATTGGATTCATTAGTTTAAGTTAACTTTATTTTATGATAACTTGTAAGCTTTCAATAAGATTATATTTACTTCTTTTTACTTCTCTTGTTTTATTGAGACCCTTTTTTATTTTTCCTTGCCCAATCTTGTGCTAATTCTCTGGTACTATTTCACGAAGCGACACGAACTGAGCCCAGAAAAGGGATTTTGACGAAGGAAAAATCTATTTCTGGGCAAGGTTCGTGTTGCCCAGTGAAATCCCCCCCTATTTTCCCACCCTTATGCCCAAGATTGGCATCTAACTTCAAGGATGGCCACCAGGAGCGCTGCGGTCGGCGTCATAGGTAGAGTAGTAGTAGTTGACGGCACCGGCCATGTATCAGCTCTCTCAGGAGGGGGATTTCGATGTGGAAAAGTTCTAAATGACAAGAGGTTCGTGGTAGTGGTCTCACTCACCCCAGCTACATACCGACACCCTCTTTTTATTAGGTGAGCGAGTCAGTTATTCTGACATCCCCATATTTTTTATCTGGTAATGTTAGTATTATTTACCTAGAAATAATGAACTTAAGGGATTATTTCACTGGGCGACACGAACCCTTGCCCAGAAATAGATTTTTCCTTCGTCAAAATCCCTTTTTCTATCTTATTGAGTTCTTTTGTTATACATACAGTGGTACCTCGACATACAAAATTAATCCGTTCCGAGGCGGCCTTCATAACCTGAGCTTTTCGTATCTTGAACCGCATTTTACATGTAAATTGCATAATTCGTTCCAAGCCCTACAAAAACACCCCAGTAAATTTTATAATAAAGCTAAATGGTAAAGCTAAATTGACCAATAAACAATCAAATACAACAATTTGAACCATTCAGTACGTAACTTAATATGTACTACTAATATGTACCTGTAAATAAAGTGTATTAGTGTACATGGTATACAAGAAATACTGTACGTACATACGTACGTATGTAGTAAAATGTGGAACCTTACCTTTCGAGTGAGGCTATCTCCGAAAGTGGCAATAGAGGAGGACAAACGGCAGAAAATTTGTTATGTAGTACATACACTTAACAAAACACATTAAAAATGTCAGGAAACATAAACTAAACTTTACGAAACACATTAGCAAAACCGTAACACTTAACTTTACAAAAAACTCAAAATTGATTATTATTATTATTATTATTATTATTATTATTATTATTTATTTATTATTTTATTTTTATTTTTTTATTTTTTTTTTTTTTTTACAAAATTTCAATTTCTTCACCACTTTCAACTTTCTGTTTTTTCATAGTATCAATTGGATCTTCCTTTTTGCTTACTCCTACTAAAGGCCTCTTTAAAAAATAACTATCCAAGGAAGATTGCTTCTGCCTACTTTTCACAGTTCCTGAAACAACTCAGGCAAACGTCATCGAACTGTGCAAGCATACGACCTGTGTAAGCCTTTTCGGGTGTCTCTTTTCTACAAATGATTGCACCTTATGAAAAGCAGCTAGAGCATCCTTAATTTCTGCCGTTGTCGTAGGGTCGTCGTCCTCCTCCTCCTCTTCGCCGTTGCTAGAGAACTCTTCTTGAACGAAGTTATGTTGCATGGCCTCCAACTCCTTCAGGTCATCCGTCGTAAGCTCCTCTTGGTGCTCCTCGAGAAGGTCATTGATGTTGTCCTCGTCGACGACCTGCCCCATGGACTTGCAGAGTGCAACAATCTCATCAAGATCTGGTTGCGAAACAGTTTCAGGATTGTCAACTGTTCCTGAATCTGCACCAGCTTCGCCCATGTCGAATCCCTCGAAGTCTCGGGCGGATATGGCATCAGCCCAGAGTTTCCTCCACGAGGAATTTAAGGTTCGCCTCGAAACCTCCTGCCAAGCCTGATCGATGAGTCAGATGCATATCACAACATCAAAATGCTCCTTCCAAAATTCACGCAAGGTGAGGTTTGTGGTATTGGTGATGTCGAAACATCTCTTGAAAAGATGTTTTGTATTCAGCTTCTTGAAGTTTGATATCACTTGTTGGTCCATGGGCTGGAGGAGAGGGGTGGTGTTAGGCGGAAGATAAAGAACCTTGATAAAAGAGTACTCCACTAGGATATCTTCCTCGAGGCCAGGAGGGTGAGCAGGGGCATTGTCCAACAACAGCAGACATTTCAGAGGGAGGCGCTTCTCTTCCAAGAATTTCTTCACTGTCGGGCCGAAACACAGGTTTACCCACTCGATGAACAAAAGTCTCGTTACCCAGGCTTTCGCATTAGCCCTCCACATCAGTGGAAGCTTCTCCTTTAGCACTTTGTGGGCCTTGAAGGCTTGAGGAGTCTCCGAATGATACACAAGTAGGGGCTTCACCTTGCAATCCCCACTGGCGTTCGAACAAAGTGCGAGTGTAAGCCTGTCTTTCATAGGCTTATGCCCGGGTAGCTTCTTCTCTTCCTGCGTGATGTACGTCCAACGAGGCATTTTTTTTTTTCAAAAAAGGCCAGTCTCATCACAATTGAAGACTTACTGAGAACTGTAGCCTTCCTTGATCATCATCTCGTCGAACGTCTTAATAAAGGCTTCGGCCGCTTTTGTGTCCGAGCTGGCTGCCTCCCCATGCCACACCACCGAATGGATGCCAGTCTGTTAACGGAATTTTTCGAACCACCCATGAGAAGCCTTGAAGTCTGGGGTTGGCATCGATGTCCCTTCTCCTCCGTCGTCTTCGGCCTGGGCAACCAAATCGTCGAAAATAGCGCTGGCCTTGTGGGAGATTGCCGTCTAGGTTATCTTATCGTCAGTGATTTCTTTGTCTTTTATCCACACAAGAAGCAGCCTTTCCATCTCATCATGCACGTGGCTCCTCTTGCTAGACAAAATAATCACGCCCTTGGAAGGTGTAGCTGCTTTGATGGCCTCCTCCTCCTTAAGGATGGTGCCTTTCGTCGATGGATTTCGGCCATATTCCTTAGCAATCACACTCAATCGCATGCCAGCTTCATACTTCTTGATTATCTCCATCTTTGTCTCAAAAGAAATTATCCTCTTCTTTCCATGAACTTCAACTTTTTTGGGACCCATGACTACATATATACTGTACATAATTAAGTTATGTAGTACGTATACGTATGTACCAAAGTTCTCACACAACTCGATAAAGTAGTACTACAAAGAAATCACTAACGAATTTATGTTAATACGTAAATGAAATCGTATAGAACAAATGAATTTGGTGTGCGTATAGAAACAATGCTGCTACCGAGTGGCTGAAAAAGCACGCTGCTACGTAGATGCATGATGGGAGAGATGCTGACCAATAGGAGAGCAGGATCTTATGGCGGTGACTAGCATCAGGCACCAATGGGAGAGTGGGAGGATGGTGGCGAGTCTACTCTGCTGGCGGTGTGCGAGTTTTAAAATTGTTATTGGTGGTCCGGGCGAATCTCAGGACTTTACAGCAACAACCTTTCATATCCTGAACTATTTTCATATGTAGAGCCAAAAAAAATCTTCGTATTTGCTTTCGTAACTCGAATTTTTCGTAAGTTGAGCCTTTCATATGTTGAGGTACCACTGTATTCTATTAACTTGATTTCTAAAAATCTTCAATTTTTCTACTTGTTCAGCATTTTCATTGTGACAGGCAATCACTTTATTTATCACTGTGCCCCTCAAGACTGCCCACTGTTCAAGTTTTTATATTCTTTCCCTTCCATGTTCCACATTTGCTTCTGTTGCTACGCCAAAAAGTTGATTTAAAGCAGTTCCAATGAAGAGTAGGGGGGATCTTTTTGACTGGTGTTTTACGTTATTTTCTATCTCATGGTATAATATTTCTAATAATGAGATTATGCTGTTATTATCACCCTTCTGTAGGATTGCTTTAATTCCATTTTGGATTTCTCTTAGTTCACTTTCACTGTGTAGCACCAGGAAAATGTCTATGCATACTAACGATTCCTAGGTCCTTGATCATTTTGACGTTTCCATGTCTTTTAACCCTTAAACGCCGAAGCGGTATTTTAAAAATTGTCTCCCGTATGCCGGCGGCATTTGCAAGTGAGCGCCGAAGCGGAAAAAATTTGTTTTTCAAAAAATCACGGAACGCTTAGTTTTCAAGATTAAGAGTTCAATTTTGGCTCCTTTTTTTGTCATTGCCTGAAGTTTAGTATGGAACCATCAGAAATGAAAAAAATATCATTATCATATATAAATATTGAGATATATGACAGCACGAAAAAAATTTCATATATAATTGTATACAAATCGCGCTGTAAGCAAAAAAGTTGAAGCTAACAAGTTAATTTTTTGTTGTTGTATTGTACACTAAATTGCAATCATTTTGGTACATACACATAACACATTATAAAACGATCAAGGCAACACAGAGAAAATATTATATCAAAATGATGCATGAATTCGTATCGCACCAACGTAAAAAAAAAAGCTGTTTTCAAAAATTCACCATAAATCAAAATATTGTGCTAGAGACTTCCCGTTTGTTGCAAAATGAAGGTAATTGATTGAATATTACTAGACTGTGAGTGTTGTAGCTTACAATTGCAGTTTTCGACCATTTCGGTTGCGTTTCAGTTGACCGAAGGACAAATTTTTTTCTATTTATCGTTATTTATATGAAAATATTTCAAAACTAATAAAAGCTACAACCATGGGTTGTTTATTGTTGTATTCTACATGAAATTGTGCACATTTTCATATATAAAACTTTATGTAATGGCTAATTTAAAATGGTACAAACATTACAACAATCAGACAAAAAAATTTATGATTTTTTCGGAAGAGTTACTGCGCGGACGTAAGGAAAAAGTTTATTTCATAAATTCACCATAAATCGAAATAGTGTGAATATTACTAGAATATAAGAGTTTTAGCTTACAATTGCATTTTTCGACCATTTCAGTAGAGTCAAAGTTGACCGCAGGTTTAAATTTTGGCACATCGTTATTCATATGAAAATATTTCAAAACTGATAAAAGCTATAACGATGACTTGTTTTTTTGTTTGTATTCTACATGAAATTGCGCACATTTTCATATATAATACTTTATGTAACGGCTAATATAAAATGGTGCAAAAATTATGTCAAAGAGACGAAATAATTTGTTCCGATACGTAATACAAACCATCGGTCCTTTAACAATAGGAAGTAGCTAGCGGCAGCTGGAACGGTCGTAAGCTTCGAACAAGGGGAGAACGGTAGTTAACTGCTTGTCCGTAAACAAATCACTTTTGCTTTCGGCCGCGGGTGTGAAGGACGTGTTCGTCATCGCTCTCTGCCCGCTTCATCGTCGTATGCTTTGTTTATATTGTGTTTTCTACTAATGGTTTTTGACTTGAAAATGAAACTGTAAGTACAGTGTTTTCATTTTCATTACTTAATTATGAGCCAATATGGAGCTATCGCCGTAGATGTGGCGATTTCCGCTCTTTTCATGAATTGATACCCTTGAATTATGTCTCGGTGCCGAGGGCAGGCGCGCTCTAGCGCCGAGTCATGTAGTTTGGGCGAAAGTGTGTAATTGAAAAATGTAAGTACTCTTTTCATTATATTTTTGCCCTGTGCGTTCGTTGCCGAGAGCGTGATTGCGCTCGGCACGAGCCTCTTATTTTGTATGAATAGAATGCAATGAAAGTGGATTCGCAATTGCAGTATTCTTTTCATTTTCATTTATTTAATTGCATCAATTTTAATTTTGGATCAATTTCCGCTCTTACCCAGGAATTGATCCTTACGATTTATTTTCTGTGAAAGGGAAATCACAAGTGCAGTATTCTGTTTCATTTTCATATATATTTTATGATAGAATCATATTATTATGGATCAAGTTTCCACTCTTACCCTGGAATTGATCTTTTCCCCTTTAAGTTCTATGAAGTGAATCGCAAGTGCAGTATTCTGTTTCATTTTCATATTACTTTTCACTGCTGTGCGGGGGTAGGGGAAGCGAAGGTCTGCCAGGAAGTCGTCGGAAAGCTCTCCCGCGACTCCCTTGGTATCCGATTCTTTGTCTTCTTTCCTGCCCCCCGCTCAGCTTCCTCGTATTTTGTATTTGGGGTCTTCCTTGCGTTCGAGGTGGGATATATCTCCCCCCCGTGCATGAGGGAACCCCTCTTACTAATCTGCTGTCTGTGCTACAGCAGGTGCTACATCCGTGGGAGACGACCTTGGACAGGTATGGACCACTGCGGCGGCAGGGTGTGCCTAGCATCCACGGGCTGCTGCAGCGTCTAGCGAGGTCTGGGGCGGTCTCCACTACTACCTCCACGGCCGCTTATGCTGCTCCCCCCCGCTTGGTCTACACTCCCCATGCTGTTTCTGTGACGCCGTCTGCCGCTACTAGGGCCGGTCGCTGCCGTACCGAGGGGGTGTATGCCGCCGCCACCTGTGTTCTTCGTGTTGCCTGTCCCAGACTTCCGCTGTTCCAGCAGCTCGCCCCTGGACCGGCCGCCAGTACCCAGGTTCCCGCTGGCTGCCGATGATTCTACGAGGCGATGACTGGGCCTGCCGTACCTGCCGCTGATGTGGTTCCCGCTGCTGGCTTGGCTTGTCCTTTTCTGGGTCTACCGCTGCTGCTGTTTTCCATGCCGCTCCTGAGCTGGTTGCTGTACCTGTCGCTCCTTGTTCCTGCGCCTGTCCATGCTGGTCCTGCCCACGGTGTATCTTCCCCAGTCCCAGGTCCTTCCGGACAGGTGCAGTTGGGCCGTGTTGCTTCGGCAATAGCCCCGGCTCCGGCCTGGATGGAGGACCTGACGACTGTCCTGCATGAGCTGACGAGGAAGAGGAAGAAGAAGAGGAAGGTGTCATCTTCGTCTTCATCGTCTGCTGCTGCATCTTCCCCTTCGACTTCTAAGGCCCATAAGCCGAAGAAGAAGAAGGCTGCCTTCCCCCCTAAGAAGTCTCCTTCGGGAACTTCTAAGGGCCCGTCCCACCGGGACCAGGGTGGGACGGGGGGTCCTTCTGCTGGTCCTCCTGCTCCTTCGGGAGCGGGGCCCGTCTCCCCTTCCGTAAGGAAGAGATAGACGGGGACCAGAGGAGTACCGGTTAGCACTGGTACTTCCTCGCCTGGTGCTAGCGGCGATGCCGCTACACCAGGTTCCGGCTCGGTCTCTCGTTCACGAGAGATCCCGAGTGTAAGCTCTCCCTCGGGAGACCGTGCAGCCAAAGTTTCGACGCCAGAGTTCGCTCGGCGCCAAGACCGCGGCACGGAGCAGAAGGCTGGTGAGAACCGCTCAGTGACTCCTCGCCAGGCCAGCGGCCGCTCGCCAGCGGACCAGCTGGTAACCCGGGTTTCCCCCCTAAGAAGACTCCTTCGGGAACTTCTAAGGGCTCGTTCCACTTCCGTGGGATGGGGGGGTTCTTCTGCCGGTCCTCCTGCTCTTTAGGGAACAGGGCCTGTCTCCCCTTCCGCAAGGAAGAAGAAGACGGGGACCAGAGGCGTACCGACTACCACCGGTACTTCCTCGCCTGGTGTTTGCGGCGCTGCCGCTACGCCAGGTTACGGCTCGGTCTTTCGTTCGAGAGAAGTTCCGAGTATACGATCTCCCGCTGGAGAGCGTATAGCCAAATTTTGGCACCAGAGATCGCTCGGCACCAAGACCGTGGCACGGAGCAGAAGCTGGTGAGAGCCGCTCATGTGACTCTCGCCAGGCCAGCGGCCGCTCTCGCAGCGACCAGCTGGTAACCCTGGTAGACGTGACTGTCTCTGACCAGCCACGGGCTGAGGCTGGGAAGAGGTTCCCCCCTCCCGATCGTTGATGCTAGCCTCGGCTGGTACCAGCGGTATGAGGCGTTGCGAGTACACGCACCGGTCTCACCGCGACAGTGGTCTCTGCAGGTCTCCTGACCGCCGCTCCCACAGGGACTGGGCGATAGGGGACAGCAGCAGCTCCTCTGCACACGAGAATCGGGGGCCGCTGTTCTCGGTCCAGCCGTTTCCCCCTGGGAAACGGCTCAACTAGGCCTTTGCAAGTTGGCGATCGCCTGCAGCCCTCCAAGCCCGCTGGTTCTGCCAGCGAGCGAAAGAGGAGCGTCATGTCTTCTTCTCCCGTGCCTGCAACTTCCTCGATTTGCACCAGGAAGAGCGAGGCACAGCGGGGTGATCGTGCAGGGTATGCCCCGCACGATCCCGTCACGACGCCGTAAGTACCAGGTACGATCTTCGGACCGACCAGGACGTACGCGCAAGTGGCAGGAGGAATCCGAGAGGGGTCTATCGCAGTTCCTCCTCCTTAAGGGGGAGGTTCTCGGAATGCTCTTGTTCGAGGGGCTTGACGGTCCTACTCTGCAAGATGCTATGACTTCTGAGATCCAGAGGAACTTTGTCGAGGTTATGGCGCTGATTCGTCAGCGCAACAACCTCGGGGAAGGATCGCCGCTCCCACCAGCAGAGCCCACGTCTCTGCTCGAGTCGTTTTGGGGCCCGAGAGGAAACCCAAACCGACGGTGGGTCTGCCGCGATCGGAGCTTGCCGATTCTGTCTTGAACCAGAGTCTCTCGTCTACGGATAAGAAGGCTCTCTCAGATCTGGCCGGTCGAACAAGCTACTTCCACCTCCTCTACTGCGACAGCAGCGTTTCTACGTGTCTTCGGACACCGTATTTAAATACCACTTCGGTCCTCCTGAGAGGTTTCGACCTCGATGAGGACTGGAATGAGTCGGAGGACGGTATCAGCTCTCTCCTGTCAGGTGTCGATCAGCCCCACCCAGACGACGTTCACAGTGGCGGCAGACCCTTACCTACAGGGCGAGTTCGTAACCCTCCTTGGGAAAACTTTTTTTCCTGACGATACGTTTTCCCAGACTCTGAGAGGCCATCGCCGCAAGGCAAGGGCTGTTCCTACTCTTCTCCAACTGCTAGTTCCACTGGGAAGGCGAGAGAGTATCCAATTCCTTCCCCATTCCCTCTTTCCTTACGGCTATGAGGGAAATGGGAGGGATCCGACAGAGATTTCTCTGCAGGATCCCACGTTGGGGACTGCGCTACAGGGGGGACCTTCGGGTCCTACCTGACGTAAGCCCCAGTCGTTGAGGAGGGATCCTGCCCCATCCTCGATTTCTATGGGAATCGAGAGGACCACCAGCCGATATCGTTTGACGAATTCGGTGGGGGTTTCGCAGAGTGCTTAGAATTCTACGGAATTTCTAGCGCATTCAGAGTGTTCGAGTTTTTTACGATCTCCAAACACTTAGGCGAGACCACGGTCCAAAGTGAGCGAGACGAGAATCCCCGATAATTGTTACACGATTATCGGGAACCTTGCCTATGCTCGAATTCCTGGAATTTCTAGCATTGGGAAGAAGACTGCTGCTGAAAGAAGACTATCTCACAGTAGGCGACCAACCTGGAATAGAGAAGAACGGACGGGAACATCCAGTTTGGCTTGAACTATCGTCTTCGTTATTCTGTTCACCATTGAAGCTTTCCTTCGAGGAAGACTTCTCCTTCACTCTCTTTGATAGAGATCGAAGGTGGTCGATCTCCAATCCTTATTTTGTTTTCGTGAAGGAAAAGAATTTAGGATGGAGATCGTTGTTCAGAATCCTACAAATATACTACGTATATTAACCTCGCGACATGATTCTGCTAAGCAGTTGAATTGTCCGAGGGGTAGGCGCATATCCTAGTTACTCTACGGATTGCGACTTAGACGAGGAGTATTCTAATTGAACTGCAACTCGGGGTTGCCTGCAACCTCCCAGGAGTTTCCAGTTTCGTTTCAATTTTATATACTTATGGTTTTGTCACGACAACACCATTTCAACTTTTGTATTTACCGAAATTCGTTTCGCCTAAATATAATTGCTCGAGCATATCTTTTTATGCTCGGTGGTTCTAGCCGAACGCATTCCTTCGTGGAAAGGATTACTTGGCAACTCAGGATGACTAGTCAGCGACAGCTACTGCGTATTGAATTGCCCGAGGCAATTCAGTACCAGCTGCCGCTTCGAGATGCACGGTTGGTTATGTCTTTCTACCCTGCTTTGATTGAATACCAACCGTATCTCTGCCCAACAATCACGGACTTAAGTCTCTGATTAACAGGGATTCTCGCATACATGAATGACCATCTACTGCTGTGATGCTCGAATTCATCGCCTTCAGTATTGCGAGAATTTACAACAGAGATATCTCTTCGACTTTCATCTTTCTGTTTACCGCACGGTAACAGAATTCTGTAATAGTCTTTTGCTACATCGCACTGCGATAGTGCGAATGAGTTTTGCGGAATCTGAGTTTGTCCTCAAAATATCTCGTATTCGTAGGTGTGCAATTGTTCATTGTTCACCCGGCTTAGCAGAGTGTTATTGAAAGACATCGCCTCTACTCCCACACCTGCCAGCTCTACTTCCAAACGTTCAGCCCATGAGAAGCAGTTCCTCAGGCGGCTCTCCCCTGTGTTTTCATTACTGAAGAACGCCCCGCTTTCATTGCAACTACGACTTCTCACCGGACATCAATGAAATAGCGGTTAGCGTTTTCAGTCATTTGTAAGCACAGGTTCAGAATCTTGAGATTCCTTCTCTCGATTCAGTTGGAAGACGTAGGTTGCATTCATTGCCTACCTTCGTCTTCAACGTCACATAGTGTTGTTTCTCCTTGCTGATATTCAACTACTATGAGAGTGTCTTGCCTTCAGGGACTAGGTCTCTAGACGGCAATTGACTTTCGCCTTTTGAGCATATGCCTTAAGAGAATCATCACCTTGCCGTCCGGCATTGTAGACAAACAAATACATTATTTGTTTGGTCTCTCGGCATAACCCTTTAAAAGGTGAAGGTCACGTGACTTACTCGGATGCTTGGACAACTCGCCTCACTACCAATACCGAACCAGTCAGTCGGCAGCTGTCAGACGCCCGAATCAGTTACGAACTACACTGTGGACTTAGTTCGGTTGTTACGCAGCAATCATTACTTCGTCTTAATAGCTTGTCACAGTACCCTACCATCGACACCCACCATGGAGTGTCGGTGTCCTATCCACTACCGAGAACTTCGCTGCATGGGGATAGGAGGATGCGAGGATCTTCGTGGCAAACGGGACAGACCAGTATGGGTACTGGACATCACCGAAGTCGAGAAGAGGGATAGGTCATGCGACTAGTCCCTTCTTTTCCTCTGAGGAAACTGCATGACTTTTCCTGCGAAGTCAAGCATCCAGGGGATGGGGATCCGGTGGACGCTCGATTCGTACCGAACTTCGTAGCGAAGACTCAGAACCCTTCGGGTCCCTGACGATCGGGTTCGAGTCGTACACAATCTCCCCCTCCCTAAGGACTTCACCACCTTGATGCGAAGGAGATGCTGCTTTGTCCGCAAGAACTTCTCCGTGCGCAGGTACTGAAGGCAGGGGTCTGGTCCAACCAGACCACCATGCACCTCCTTCTACCTTCAGGATATTGGCCCACAGGTCCTTGGATCTTTTTCCTTGGGACCCGTGAGTTGGCTGCTCAACACGTTGTGTAGCGAACCCAGACCCCTCGCAGGCTGAAACAGCATCGAGTCCTGGTGTGACCGTAAGAATGGATTAGTGAATGAGAGTGTGACTGGCTCCTCTTCCCTCTTTTTCTTCCCCCTCTACCTGTGGGTAGAGGGACACGGTCGTCACCCTGCTGGATAATGACGAGATGCAGGTGAGCTACTCAACAGAGCCCCATCCTATCCTTTCACTAGGATAGGAGCGTATATCCACCATTTCCTCCAACAAGGGGGAGGAAGTGGATGCCAGCTTGAGACAAACCCATACTTTATGTTGCCTCTTGCAAACAGGAACAAGTGCTTGCTTGCTGGTACGAAGAGATACGCTTGCCTCTCTCTTAGTACTCGGCCCAGAGGTCTGACCATTGATCCTGCGGTGCACACCCCGATCAATCGGACAGAGGCTTGGATCCCTCCCTCGCTCTTACGACCAGGGAGGCATTCCAGGGATGGACGAACACCAGTCTGTTCATCAAAAGACTCAGATTCCTCCCACCAAGAAGTGAGTTTTCCTATTGTTAAAGGACCGATGGTTTGTATTACGTATCGGAACAAATGACAATTTGTCGAAAATTGCATTTTCATACATTCAACTTACCTGTCAGATATATACATAGCTATCGACTCCGTCGTCCCCGACAGAAATTCAAATTTCGCGGCACTCGCTACAGGTAGGTCAGGTGATCTACCGCCCTGCTCTGGGTAGCAGGACTAGGAACTATTCCCGTTTTCTAATCAGATTCTCTCTGTCGCCGGTAGTATGAACATTGTTGTTACTTCCTCCTGACTGGAATTCTTTTTTCACAACACTTTTGATCATCTTTCGACTGATTTTTGGTGACGTACTTGGATCGTTGTTTGGCATTCGCTATCGTGGACTGGTTTTTGGACTTCGCTTTGGATTTTCGTGAATATGTCTGATTCTAGTGTTAGCTTCAGAGTGTGTGTGAATGAAGGCTGTAAGGTGAGGATTCCGAAAGCTTCGGTAGATCCTCACACTACATGCAGTGGTTGTAGAAAGGTTGAATTCTCAATTGAGAATACGTGTAATGAGTGTGAGAGATTGAGTGCGCAAGAATGGAAGAATCTGACTTCTTACTTGAAGAAGTTAGAGAAAGATAGAGAGAGGAAGGCGGCTTACAAAAGCCGGAAAATGTCTAGTAGTTCTGTAGCTTCTTCTTCTTCTCTTAATTATGCCCATTCTATTTCAGCCCGTTCACAAGTTTATCCCTCTGATTCCGCCTCAGAAATAGCGGAACTCAGAGCTTCCCTTCAAAAAAATGCAATGAGAAAATGGGAAGCATTGGAAGGTAAGAGAAGTGAATGTGGTTTCTCGAGTGATGTTAGTGTCCCCAGTGTAGTGGAGGGGGCGTCTGGTCATCCCTGCGACGCTCCCAGGCCTAGACCTCTTCCAAGCTCCCTGGCCCAGAGGAGAAGGAAAGTCGAAAGCCTTACGGGGTTCGTGGGGAATCCCCAACGATCATCGTCCCTTCGGCAGAATCGTATACATCTCAGACTGCCAGGGACAGCTATAGAAAAAAGCGTCCTTCGTGAGTGCTTTTCATCTTCTAGTTCGCCTTCTCCGAGAAGAGGATGGAAGGAATCGAAGCTTTCACGTCCGCTAAAAAGGAACTGGAAAGAACCTGAGCTTAATTCTAGCCCCGAGCGCTTCTCTGAAGAGGAGGCGCCTTCGGTAATCAAGAAAGCCAGAAAGGATTTAGATCCTTGGAAGGGAAAAGACTCTCGAGCGCCTTCCAGATCTCCTTCTCCTGATTCGAATGAGCCTTCGGCCAGGAGAATTTTGATGAATGTACAGGAGCAAATAGCGTCTTTGGTAGGAGTACTTTCTAAAGAGCCTACTCGTAAAAAAGGATGACAGGCTTCCGATTAAGAGATCCAAATACCGATCTCCTGTCGGCGCGACGAACCCTCCAGGGGAGTTGTCGCACAAGCGGCCATCTCTGGGGGAGCGGTGCGTTAGGCATGGCGAGATGATGTGGAAAGGAAGTAACTCCTACCAAGCGTCAGGCGCCAAGTAGGCGCAAAGAGCCTGACTTTACTGTAGATCGTTCTAGGCCCAGATCTTCATCCAAGCAACAAGAGCCAACTGGAGAAGAGAGAACTCCTGATAGGAGTATAGCGCCCGCTAAGCGCAATATACTTGCTATTCGAAAGGCGCATTCCATGAGCGATACTCCTACCAAGCCTCAGAAGTATTCGGAACTAGATGCGCCTTCCGTAGGTCAGGAGTATTCAGGAAGAGATACTCCTGCCAAGCGCCTTGATTACTCTGGCCTCGATACTCCTCCCAGGCGCCAGGAGTATTCTGGACTTTTTACTCCTACCAGGCGCCAGGAGTATTCTAAGCGCGATGCGCCTACCAAGCGCCAGGAGGTATTCTGAGCTTAATACTCCTAACAGGCGCCAGGAGTATTTGGAGCGAGATGCGCCTTCCAGACGGCAGGAGTATTCGAAGAGTGTAACGACTGTCAGGCGCCAGGAGTATTCCAAACAGGATACTCCTACCAGGCCTCAGGAGTATTCTCAGCGAGATACTCCTGCTAAACGCCAGGCGCATTCTCCTCGTGAAGAGCTTGACATCCGACAGAGTCTAACAGGCGTAGAGCAGTGATACGTGACCTCGCCTAATGATAAACGTAAGGAGAGAGTTACTCCTAGCCCATCTCCTTATAGAAGTGCTTCTTCTTCGGAAAAGGAAGAAATCAAGAGAGGAGACAGAGGAGGGAAGGGAGCCTTCTCCTTCCGATCCTATTAATTTAGATGACGTCTCGGAGGACGAAGTTACTAACAGAGAAGGGCTTTCGAATTACAAAGTTCTTTCTGCTCTTCTCTTAGAAGAATATGGAGATGCATTGACTCCAGCCGCTCCTCCTTCTCCTCGCTCTCTATTTTCAAGTACGAAGGCACACAAGTCTTCGTCTTTCCTGAAAATGAAACCGGCCATATCCATGAAAAGGGCCTTACAATCTCTGACCCTGTGGATCAAGACTAAGAAGGAGTTAGGAAGGACGATCTTTGCATGCCTCCCGCTAAACTAAGGGGCAGGAGAGGCATATGGTACGAAACGGGAGAAACATGGGATTGTCTCTGCCCGTTTCAGCTGAATCGGACTTCTCCAGTCTCGTAGACTCGTCGAGGAGACATGCCTTAAATTCAGCGAAAGCAACATGGGGTCTTTCGGAAATGGACCATCTCCTCAAGGGACTTTTCATACCTTAGAAGTATTTAACTTCCTAGATTGGTCCCTTGGGGTCATTGCTAAGAAGTCCCATGAAAAAGAACAACTAAGCCCTGAAACCTTGCATAGCATCCTTACATGCATCGATAAGGCGGTTCAAGATGGATCTGCGGAAGTGTGCTCCCTCTTCGGTGCGGGAATACTAAAGAAGAGAGCGGTTCATAGTGCCTTTCTCACTAAGGCCGTCTCGCCTTCGCAGAGATCCGCTTTGCTGTATGCGCCTCTCTCTGAGCATTTATTTATTTCCTTCGCAGTTGTGAGAGACATTGCCCATTCGCTAACTGAGAAAGCCACTCAGGATCTTTTAAGGCAATCCTCAGGAAGAATAGACCTGTGGCTAGTGAGGAAAAGAAAGCCTCTAAGCCAGCTCAACAACAGCAGCCCTTTCGAGGAGGCTCTCAGGCTAGATCCATCGTCAGAAGGAAATCAACTGAAAAAAGGGGAAGATCTGCCTTCCGTCCCTTTAAGAAGGGAAAATGAGAAATCTTTCCTCCAGACACCTGTAGGAGCCAGGTTACAATTCTTTGCGGGAGCATGGGAAGACATAGGATCCGATCCTTGGTCAATGTCAGTAATCAAGAAGGGTTATTATATCCCATTCAAGGACAGACCCCCCTTGACAACTGTCACCTGAGGGAACTGTCAGCCAGATACAAGGACCCTGTTCTGATGGATACTCTTCGTCAAATGGTGGAGCAGATGTGGGACAAAAGAGCAATAGAGCTGGTACTGGATCAAAGCTCCCGGGGTTTTACAATCGCTTGTTTCTCGTAGCGAAAGCCTCGGGGGATGGAGACCGGTACTGGATGTAAGTTCGCTGAACAAATTCGTACAACAACAGAAGTTCAGCATGGAAACGTCTGCCTCAGTAACTTGCAGCTCTCCGTCAAGGAGATTGGATGGCGTCTCTAGATCTTCAAGACGCATATTTCCACGTCCGATTCACCATTCGTCGAGGAAGTACCTTCGTTTCATGTTCAAGGGAAGGATCTATCAGTTCAGGGCCCTGTGTTTTCGGCCTGTCTACGGCTCCCCAAGTCTTCACAGACTTGATGAAAAATGTGTCAAAACACCTTCACATGAAAGGGATAAACGTCTCCCTATACCTGGACGACTGGCTCATCAGGGCCAGGTCTCAAAAGCAGTGTCTGGAGGACCTGTCAACAATCCTGGAATTGACAAAGACATTAGGATTAATCGTGAACCTCGAGAAATCCCAGATGGTCCCCAGCCAGAACGTCGTCTATCTGGGGATTCAGATGGATTCTCGGGGTTTTCGAGTATTTCCTTCTCAAGAGAGAGTAAGGAAAGGCTGTGCCACAGTATTGAACTTCTTAGAGAAAGAGCGTACTTCAGCGAGGGAAATGGTTGAGCCTTCTGGGGACCCTTTCCTCGCTCGAACAGTTCTTTCCTCTAGGAAGACTGCATCTCCGTCCGCTTCAGTACTTCCTGAGAAGCAGTTGGAATTGGAAGACAGGACAGCTCTCGGACACGTTTCCAATCTCATTAAAAGTAAAGGAACAATTAAGGTGGTGGTTGACCCCCTTGGAAGAAAACAGAGGAGTATCCTTAGAAGTTCGGAACCCAAACCTGACATTGTTCTCAGACGCGTCAGAGACAGGTTGGGGTGCGACTCTAGGGTCCGAAGAAGTGTCAGGCACCTGGTTGGAAGAGCAGGTGTCATGGCTCATAAATTGCAAGGAGCTCTTTGCGATTCACCTCGCGTTAAGGAGTTTTGAGCAGATAGTCAGAGAGAAAGTAATTCAGATAAACTCCGACAATACGACCGCTCTGGCTTATGTCAAGAAACAAGGAGGAACTCACTCTTTCGCCCTATACGAACTGGCAAGAGATCTGCTGATTGTGGGCAAATCAAAAGGGAATGTGGTTCTTCTAACGAGATTTGTTCAAGGGAGAGGAACGTGAGAGCGAACAGACTGAGCAGGAGGTTCCAGGTCCTTCCTACAGAATGGACCCTCCACTCGGAAGTCTGTCAGATCCTTTGGTATCTTTGGGGGAAACCGCAGATAGATCTATTCGCCACGTTTCTCTCCAAAAGGATAGACACATTTTGCGCCCTGGTAGAGGATCCCAGGGCTTATGCAATAGACGCCTTTCTCCTGGACTGGTCAGGGCTAGACGTGTACGCTTTTCCCCCATTCAAGATTCTGGGGGAAGTAGTCAGAAAGTTTGTGGCCGCGAAGGGAACCAGAATGACTGATAGCCCCATATTGGCCATCCCGAATTTGGTTCACGGAGGTGATGGAGTGGACAGTGGACTTCCCCAGATCTCTTCCAAACAGGATAGATCTGCTCAAACAACCCCACTTCGATAGGTACCATCAAAAATCTACCCGCTCTTGCTCTGACTGTCTTTGCGACTATCGAAAGATTGGTCAGAGCGAGAGGGTTTTCTCGCAAGGCGGCAAGCGCAATTGCTAGAGCCCGCAGATCAGCTACTAGGCGAGTGTACCAATCGAAGTGGGAAGTTTTCAGAAACTGGTGCAGGTCGAAGAAGCTGTCCTCTTCCAATACCTCGGTAACCGAAATTGCGGATTTCCTTCTTTTCCTGAGGGAAAAGTCACATCTCTCTGTACCAACTATTAAAGGATACAGAAGTATGCTTTCGTCAGTCTTTAGAAACAGGGGCTTAGACTTGACGAATAATAAAGATTTGCATGATCTCATCCGCTCCTTTGAAACGTCCAAGTCAGTAGAGCCTAGGATTCCGAGCTGGAACTTAGATGTGGTTCTGAAATTTCTATCCTCGGAAGAGTTCGAACCACCTCATACGGCTTCATTCCGGGATATCACTAAAGATGTGTAGATTTCTTCTATCTCTGGCTACGGCTAAAAGGGTCAGCGAGTTGCACGCCCTTGAGTCACGAGTTGGTTTCAAAGAAGATTCTGCGATTTGTTCATTCCAGACTCTTTTTCTTGCCAAAAACGAGAACCCCTTCGAATCCCCTGGCCTAGGAGTTTCGAGGTAAAAGGACTTACTAGCCTAGTAGGCAGGAGAGAAATAGAAAGATCACTTGTCCAGTTAGAGCTCTGAAATTCTATCTGGACAGAAAGAAGCGGTTGGGAGGCTCACAACATGGTCTATGGTGCTCGGTGAAAGACCCCAAGAGACCTATGTCTAAAAATGCTTTGGCCTTCTTTGTTAGAAGTGTAATTACCGAGGCTCATAAGAACTGCCCAGATGACTCTTTTAATCTATTAAGAGTAAGAGCTCATGAGGTAAGGGCAATCGCGACATCAATTCCGTTCCAGAGAAATATGTCACTTAAAAATATTTTGGACGCAACCTATTGGAGATGCAACTCAGTATTTGCATCTCATTATTTAAAAGATGTGCGAGTAACGTATGAGAAATGTTTTTCTTTAGGTCCGTTTGTGTCAGCACAGACGGTTCTGGGTAAAGGAGAGAGCACCGATCCTTAAATATGTGTACGTAACCCTCTTGTCGGATGTGTTCTCGTGTTTCCTGTGCATGGGAGTGTCAGATGTCGCACTAACGGCCTTCACTTCGCTTCATTAGGAAATCGAGTGACAGCTGACTATTAGAGGGGTACAAAATTTTTATTTTTGATTTTGTATGTATGAGTTTCGAGTTTGTGGTTGTTTGCTAAGAGTTTGGGGATGACTCTTGGCAATCTTAGAACTAGCACGGGTTAGGATCGGGTGATCGGGATCGGTTGTGTGCTCCTTAAAGAAGGCGTGTTGTCATATGAGCGGATTAGCACCCCTTGACAAACGCCAGTTAGGCTCTGCCGAGTAAGTGGATAAGACCCCATCGACAGACCAGCAAGAACTCTTGGCCACAGATCACTATCTCGCTAAGGCTCTTGAGATGAAGCAGACTCCTGGGCAGTAGCCACGAAGTCTTCCATCTAATAAGGTAGGAACTAAGGTTTATTTATACCTACAACATATGTTGTTTACCTGTCTAGTCAGTTAGTTAGCTGTCTCTTGCCCTCCACCAAAGGGTGTCTCTTGCCCTCCACCAAAGGGTGTCAATCAGCTATGTATATATCTGACAGGTAAGTTGAATGTATGAAAATGATATTGTTATGATACAATAAAGTTTCATACATACTTACCTGGCAGATATATACATAGCTATCGACTCCGTCGTCCCCGACAGAAATTCAAATTTCGCGGCACTCGCTACAGGTAGGTCAGGTGATCTACCGCCCTGCTCTGGGTAGCAGGACTAGGAACTATTCCCGTTTTCTAATCAGATTCTCTCTTCCACCTGTCTCCTGCGGGGAGGCTGGGTGGGTCTTCAATCGTATATATCTGCCAGGTAAGTATGTATGAAACTTTATTGTATCATAACAATATCCTTTTTCCTAACTATACAAACCTGAGGTCCTTTACAATATAGTCCCTCCTCATGCCACCCCTCACTCTGCGTATTTTGCATGGGCCAAAAGCAAAAGTGATTTGTTTACCGCCGCGCGACTGTCGGACAAGCAGTTAACTACCGTTCTCCCCTTGTTCGAAGCTTACGACCGTTACAGCTGCCGCTAGCTACTTCCTATTGTTAAAGGACCTCAGGTTTGTATAGTTAGGGAAAATGCAATTTTCGACAAATTGTCATTTCTGAGATGTGTCGCTGATGCTTTTTAGTGCGAGAATAAAGAAATTCGTGCTTGCGCGCCTTGGTAACGATTGTAAACAAAACAACGCCTTGATCCGCGAGCTCCCAGCATCCCCCAAGGCGCATGATTCAAAAGTTTTCGCCTAGTATGCCTATAACTATTTTTCCGCACATTTTTTTAAAAACTTTTTTTTATATCGACGTACCATACGTCCAATCGGCACCCAACAGACAATTTATATCGACGTTTAATACGTCCAATTGGCGTTAAAGGGTTAAGCAAGGCACATTTTTTTATCTCCTCCTCTGAAGAGATGAGTTTAGTTATAACTAGTGCTATGATGAGCCGCATGTTTGCATCTGCAATAATAGACTTATCCGATTTTGTATATACAGTCCGGTCCCTGAATTGTGTTCGAATTTGGCCATTTCCCTTTTATGTGGTTGCTAGTTCTCAAAAATAGATTTTCTGTATCTGCGAAGCTGTTCAAAGTCTGTGAGTCATGCGCTGCAAAACATATCAAATCTATTGTCTTTTCAAGTATTTTACGGGGGGATGGGGGGCTTCACTGGTATCTGACAGAAGGGGTGGGGGAAATGCTTGGAGGGAAAAAACTATTATTCCTCCAGGGAGGAATGCAAGAGAAAGATTTCCTGCTAAGACGGAAGGCTCTGCCTCACGCATTTGTGACATCATAGCGCAGTGTTTATGAATGAATCGGTATCATCATCATCGCCATACATATTATTCAGATCTGCGAAGTGTATTCTGATCATCTGCATCATGTATGCATCTGTCTTGAAGGAGCAACTTCCCTTTTGGCAGCAGTCGACAACTTGAAAGCTGTCATTGCTGAACATGAACAGTAGTGCCTCAGGATACGAAATCAATCCATTCCAAAGCGGCCTTCGTAACCTGATTTTTTCGTATCTCGAACTGCGTTTTACATGTAAATTGCCTAATTCGTTCCAAGCCCTACAAAAACACCACAGTAAATTTTATAATTAAGCTAAATTGACCAATAAAGAATGAAATACAACAATTGGGACCATTCAATACCTAATCTAAAAGCTAAATTGACCAATAAAGAATGAAATACAACAATTGGGACCATTCAATACCTAATCTAACTGTGATTACCTGTAAATAAAGTGTATTAGTGTACAGGGTACAAGAAATACTGTACGTACATGCACGTATGTATGTAGTAAAATGTGGAACCTTACCTTTCGAGTGAGGCGATCTCCGAAAGTGGCGACAGAGGAGGACGACAAATGGCAGAAAACATGAACACTTAACTTTACGAAACATGAAAAAATGGCAGAAAACATTAACACTTAACTTTACAAAAAAACTCAAAATTAATTTTTTTTTTTTTTCATACTTTACGTTTTTTTTTTTTTTTTTTTTTTTTTTTTTTTTTTTTTTTTTTTTTTTTTTTTTTTTTTTTTTTTTTTTTTTATTTTTTTTTTTTTTTTTTTTTTTTTTTTTTTTTTTTTTTTTTTTTTTTTTTTTTTTTTTTTTTTTTTTTTTTTTTTTTTTTTTTTTTTTTTTTTTTTTTTTTTTACAAAATTTCAATTTCTTCACCACTTTCAATTTTCTGTTTTTTCGTATCACTTGGATCTTCCTGTTTGCCTACTACTAAAGGCCTCTTTAAAAAATAACTATCCAAGGAAGATTGCTTCTGCCTGCTTTTCAAAATGTTCCTGAAACGACTCAGGCAAATATCATCGAACTGCGCAAGCGTACGACCTGTGTAAGCCTTTTCGGGGTATCTTTTCTACAAATGATTGCACTTTATGAAAAGCAGCTAGAACATCCTTAATTTTTGCCGTTGTCATAGGGTCCTCCTCCCCCTCCTCCTCGCCTCTGCTAGAGAACTCTTCTTGAACGACATTATGTTGCATGGCCTCCAACTCCTCCTGGTCATCCATTGTAAGCTCCTCGAGAAGGTCATTGATGTCATCCTCGTCGACGACCAGCCCCATGGACTTGCCGAGTGCAACGATCTCGTCAAGATCTGGTTGCAAAACAGTTTCAGGATCATCAACTGTTTCTGAATCTGCATCAGCTTTACCCACGTCGAATCCCTCGAAGTCTCTGGCGGATACAGCATCAGGCTAGAGTTTCCTCCACTAAGAATTCCAGGGTTTGCCTTGAAACCTCCTGCCAAGCTTGATCAATGAGTCGGATGCAAATGACGATATCGAAATGCTTCTTCCAAAATTCACGCAAGGTGAGGTTTGTGGTATCGGTGATGTCGAAACATCTCTTGAAAAGATGTTTCGTATACAGCTTCTTGAAGTTCGATATCACTTGTTGGTCCATGGGCTGGAGGAGAGGGGTGGTGTTAGGCAGAAGATAAAGAACCTTGATAAAAGAATACTCCACTAGGATATCTTCCTCGAGGCCAGGAGGGTGAGCAGGGGCATTGTCCAACAGCAATAGACATTCCAGAGGGAGGCGCTTCTCTTCTAAGAATTTCTTCACTGTCGGGCTGAAACACAGATTTACCCACTCGGTGAACAAAAGTTTCGTTACCCAGGCTTTCGCATTAGCCCTCCACATCACTGGAAGCTTCTCCTTTAGTACTGTGAGCCTTGAAGGCTCGAGGAGACTCGGAATGATACACAAGTAGGGGCTTCACCTTTTATCCTCACTGGTATTAGAACAAAGTGCAAGAATAAGCCTGTCTTTCATAGGCTTATGCCCGGGTAGCTTCTTCTCTTTCTCTGTGATGTATGCCCGACAAGGCATTTTTTTTCCAAAAAAGGCCAGTCTCATCACAGTTGAAGACTTGCTGAGAACTGTAGCCTTCATTGATTGTCATCTTGTCGAATGTTTTATTAAAGGCTTCGGCAGCTTTCGTGTCCAAGCTGGCAGCCTCCCCATTCCGCAGCACCGAATGGATGTCAGTCCGTTTAAGGAATTTATCAAACCAATCCCGAATAGCCTTGAAGTCTGGGGTTACCGTCGATGTCCCTTCTCCTGCGTCGTCTTTGGCCTGGGCACTCAGATCGCCAAAAATAACGCTGGCCTTTTGGCAGATTGCTGTCTTAGTTATCGTATCGCCAGCGATTTCTTCGTCTTTAATCCATACAAGAAGCAGCCTCTCCATCTCATCAGCACGTGACTCCTCTTGTTGGACAAAATAGTCACGCCCTTGGAAGGTGTAGCTGCTTTGATCGCTTCCTTCTGCTTAAGGATGGTGCCTATCGTCGACAGATTTCGGCCATATTCCTTAGCGATCACATTCAACCACATGCCAGCTTCATACTTTTTAATTATCTCCATCTTTGTCTCCAAAGAAAGCATCCTCTTCTTTCCGTGAACTTAGCAACATTCTTGGGACCCATGGCTAATTAAGTTAATTAAGTTCACACAACACGATAAAGTAACTTACTACAAAAGTTCACACAACATGATAAAGTAACTTACTACAAAGAAAGCAAAATCACTAACACGAATTTACGTTAACAAACAAAATCTATGTGAACGAACTAATTCCACGAGCGCACAATAACGCTGATGCGACGAAGTGGTCGAAGGACACCTTTACGTAGAGGCATGATGGGACAGATGCTGACCAATAGGAGAGCAGGATCTTACGGCGGTGACTAGCATCAGGAACCAATGGGAGAGCGGGAGGATGGTGGTGAGTCTACACAGTTGGCGGCACACGAGTTTTAATATTGTTCTCGGCGGCCTGGGCGAATTTCGGTTTACAGTACATACACCCTTTCGCAACCTGAATTATTTTTGTACACAGAAGCAAAAAAATCTTTGTCTTAGCTTTCGTAACCTGGATTTTTCGTAAGTAGGGACTTTCGTATTTAGAGGTTCCACTGTATAATTAAATCCTTGTTGTATTAAATACATAGTACAAAACATAATATCTTCCTTTCACACAACACGCATTTCCACTCTACGTAAATGAGGAAAATACACAAAACTACATAATAACTTGTGGCAAAGATCAATCTCTCTTGTGGAAGTATTAACAAGAAAAAATCATACATATCTATGTTATTGCAATAGTTCTGTTCTTATCAATGTCTTTCCTGGCTTCTGCAGCTATCTGAGCAGTCCTGCTTGGGTGGGTGCTTGACTGAATGTCTTCTTTCACAGGATTAATTTTCTTTATCTCCTGCCACAGCTTTAGGGGGTATAACTTAATTACAGGTCTCATGAACTGGCTATGGGCCATTCTTAGAGTAGCCACTCTTGGGACTTGTCTCAACTTCCACTTGCTCCTTGGTCCCTCTCCATGAATGAGGACCACTTTCCCTATCCTGGACCAAGAGCTATGCATCGTTCCTACTCATTGGGTCTCTCTTAACATTCTTAAATACTCCCTCTCCCGTCTTTTCCACAGGTGGTCGCACAACCTGGACACATACAGGAATCTTTACTCGGTAAACTCTCTGTCTATAAGTAGGGTCACCAGAGATCTCTTCCCAATTTACTACTACTTTTGGGAAGGACATAAGCTTTCTCCCAAGAATCAAATGGTTATGGGTTAAAATTTCCAACTGATTCAAATCCCTGGATGTGTAACTTAATGGTCTATCATTGATGATCCTTTCCAGCTCCACCAGTACTCAGGCATGACTTAAGAAATCCTATCAGCCTTTCCTATATAGCACCAAACCATGGTGCTCTTGCTGGAATGAACTTCCAATTACAGTAGTGCCTCGAGATACGAAAGGCTCTACTTACGAAAAACTCGAGATACGAAAGCCAATGCGAAAAATTTTACTGCTCTACATACAAAAAGTTTTCAAGATACGAAAGGTTGTTGCTGTAAAGTCCCGAGATTCGCCTGGACCACCGAGAACCATTTTAAAACTCCCGCGCCGCCAACTGAGTAAACTCGCCACCATCCTCCCGCTCTCCCATTGGTTCCTGATGCTAGTCACCCCATAAGGTCCTGCTCTCCTATTGGTCAGCATCTACCCCTTGTGCTTTAAGTATTCTATTGGTAAAAGGATGCTGTAAATTGAAAAACTTATTCATGCAATACATTTAATAAAAAAAAAAAACATTAAGTAAAGATAGAATAAAGAATAGAAATGAATGGTTATTATACTGTTTGGTAGTTTCAGTAGTTGAAGAGAGATAATGAAAATTTATGGCTTACTGTGTAAAGTGATTGCTTGTCGATCGTTCGATACTCGTAAGTGCTGGATGTAAACAGACATATGGAAGCTTTTTTTTTTTTTTTTATTATAGTTAATGGTTACTTAATAATTATTTGAAATGAGTACATGCAATACATTTAATAAAAAAATTGTGAATTAGATATCATAAAGTATAAAATAAATCAGACTGCCAACAAATACGTATTTTTTAGAATTCTTCTTCTGTTTTACTATTATGTTACGTATATGTATGTTTCATTATAGCTGTCAGTAACTTGGTATCTCCATTAGGTAAAGATAGAATAAAGACTTATGAGGCACTTAACTTAGCCGATGCGATAGCTGCACGTTCCATGATGAATACAAGGTAGAATTACGAAAAAACACAGCATGTGAGAAAAAAGCACTCAAACGTGTAAACCTAATGATTAAGGATACTTTCATAGGCCGACACGAGCTGAGCCCAGAAATGAATGGTTATTATACTGTTTGGTAGTTTCATTAGTTGAAGAGAGATACTAATGACAATTTATGGCTTACTGTGTGCTAGGAAAAATGATTGCTTGGCGCTCGTTCGATACTCGTAAGACGGGTAAGAGCTGAATGTAAACAATTGATTGGAAGGTTTGTTTTTTGTTTGTTTGTGTATTATAGTTAATGATTAATTAATAATTATTTGAAATGAGTACATACTGATTATTTATACATTTTATTGGCATATTCTAAGCTTTTAGCTCTTAGGTTTAGATGTCAGAATCATAGACTAGGCTACAGTAGCAACTGCTAACATAGGCTAGGCTTATTGCTAAGGGACATATGCTAAAGTCCTAATATATGCAGTAAAAATGGGGTTGAACATTACATGCAGTTGAATATTACTCAAGTATGTACAGTATTTTGCCTTTTTGGAGTCATATTTCTTCCGTTGGATCGGCGTTGTAACCCTAGAACATGCGTTTTAGGCCTGGAAATATAATTGGTGTTTTTGGAGGGCTTGGAACGGATTAGCCATTTTACATGTAAAATGTGTTCCAAGATACGAAAAACTCATGTTACGAAGGCTGCCTCGGAACAGATTAATTTCGTATCTCGAGGTACCACTGTACTGTATATGTACAAACGTGGTGGCATTGTCACTCAACATGAGTCCTGGGAAACCTCTTTTGCTGCAGAGCTTTCTAAAACTCAGGAGGAATGAGTCACAGGAGTGGTTATCAACTAGTTCTACATGTATGCCTCTGGTTATTAGACATGTAAATAAGATAATATAAGCCTTCTTAGGGGTATGTCCATTTTCCTTAACCCATAATGTGCCGGTGTAGTCCACGCCTCTGGTATTAAAAGGTGGCTTACATTGCATCCTGAACTCAGATAATAGAGAAACTACAGTGGGCCCACTGTATGGCATCCCCTGCATTTTTGTACAAATAACACAATGGTATAATCAGGGCCCACTTAGAGCAGGTCAGCCATTCAAGGGATTATTGATGACTCATCCGTCTAAAAAGGTAGCATGGGCCAGAGTACCTGGATTCACAAAGGCACTGATGTAAGCATCAGTGAAATGCTGAAGGCCAGCATTTCAGATTATGGTTTAGCATTTAAGGTCAATGAAATGCCTTTAAGGGTCAGTTGGCAACAAACGCAACTTGTCAAGTACGAGTAGTGGTTGTTGTCAAAATCATGTGCTAGTGCTCTAAGATATCTTCAGGAGAAGTGATTGCTAAAGTCAAACTGGAAGCCAACATCTGATTTTATAATGCTTATCAATGACTGGTTTGATGTAATGAACTCAAATAATAGATAGTATAGGGATACAAAGATGTGCAATGGTTTTGGGATATGCATGGAACAACAAACAGGAATCCTGTATAAAGTTATGGATTGCATGCATGCAATGAAAGTTATAAATTTCAGAAAAGTGTCATACTTTCATCAAAGTTGGCCAACGGTCTGTTCAATATGTTGAAAGACTCCTTCAAGTTAGATTACCTATTAACTCAGAGATTGAATCAGCCTTAGAGCATTTCTTTGGGTGCTTTATCAGACAAATGAATGGTCCTTAGAATTGTCAAAACCCGCTAGACTTCAAAATACAGACTTAGAAGTTTGTTGTTAGGCAAATATATGGCTATCATTAGTGATAAAACTGACACTAATGCAAAGTTGAATGACAATGATATGCTAACAAATGTAACTGGAAATGATGGTTATCTCCAGCAGTCAGATGACAAAAAGGTTAAAGATCTGCTTAACAAGTATCCTATTCAAAGATATAGAGATCTTGAAGTTGAAACTGAGAAAGATGATGTGTATGGAACAGATACAAACATAGAACTAGATGATGCTGACATTGAGAAAACAACCAGCACTGTTATAGAAGAGGAAACACTGTTATTTAGGAGGCTATATTATGAAGAAATATTGCACCAGATACCCATATTTAGGTAGCAAGATAACCAATAGTACCACAGAAAAATTTTGGACTCCATTAGTTAGCAGAGGTGACGTACATGTTCCTTTTGAAGAATTCTTTAAACAGTTGAGTGTTTTAAGAGAAATTTTTAATGCAATCCATGGGAGAGCTCTTTTAGAAGAGAAGGAATGTTTAATTAAAGACTTATACGTAAACCAATGCATTCTGAAGTGAACATGCCTGAAGATGAGTTCCTCCTCCTCCTCTACCCCCCTCCCTGCGCACACACACACACATACACACACATCTGCGTGTGTGTGTGTGTGTGTGTAACTTGGATTTTGCATTTCTGTCTTACTACTGAGGTAACTAGATAGTTTTTCAATGTTAACTTACAGAAATATTAAATCTTTATTTTTGTATATGTAACTTACCAAGTAATTATGTACATAGTTATAATTTGTAACTAAAGCTATATAATTAGTATTTGGTAAGTATATACAAAAAGTTATTTTATAAAAATAAGTGCCATAGATGTGAGTGCAAATATATGTACAGAAAGTTACATTCCTATTGATGAATTATCATATTCAAATATTCTTTAATTAAGGAAGCAACTACTACTCTGTTATCATCACCTTTCAGTGAAATATACCTTCAAACAGTTTGTATACAAGCTAACCTTTAGGAAGGGATTGGTGTTTGATAAGATAAGGACATGTAAAACCAGAAAATACTTAAGAATCAAGAATAAATATACACTGAAACCCCTGTTGCTCATAAGAACTATGATGATCTTCCTTCCACTGGGGCGCAGACGACGGAAGAGGGAAGGCAAGAACGAGAAAGTGACGATGTGAATGGCTGACTTGCTCTAAGTGTGTCCTAGGTGTAATGCACTCTTAGTTAGTTGTCCTATGTGTGAGATCCAGAACTCTTGTGTGACACTCACCATAGTTGCATTTACACCCATATGCGCATTAGCATCATGATGATGTTGGCAAGAATTGAGAATTTAAGCTTTTAGTTTAAGCAGTAAATTTGATTAATTTTTTAGGATTTATAATAAGTAACAAATTCTTTGCAGCTTCCTTACACTTTTTGAGGACCATGTGGAAGTTGCTGAAGCCCTCCTTGCATCACCTGTTAAACTTCTACCTGTTCTTGATGCAGCTTTGGTTTGTACTGTGAGGAAGGTGTGGGATGGAATTCAGAATCAAGATACCCTTTCTTTTAAGGGCAATGTTCATGCTCGAATAACAGGTATGTTATTTGTCATTTTGGTGGACATTTAGTCTTTAAAAGTTACACTCCTAATGTTACATAAAAGTAATTTTATATTTTAATAAATATTCAGTTTATACATGAATACAAACCATCACCTTTTATACAGGAGTATTCCTCAACACAAGCTGGAAACAGTCATTGAAGCATGGTAACAAGGTGGTTAATTGGTACTAATCATGCAGTGGAGGTAGTCCCCCACTCACCTATTGTAAGCCAGCACTCTTGACTGACATTGAATCTTTTTTTTCTGCTAGTAAGAATTTTTGCAAAAATCAGAACACAAGGAGGAAGAATAGCCTGTTCATTTTAACTCCTTCCCTTATTATCCTGAGCATTCTCGTGATTAACTACCATGTATTCTTACAAACACAAGAATATTCTTTCATGCTCATAAAATATTCCTATTTACTTCTGTCCTCCCTATTTTTATCATCCTGTTATGAATTCCCATGCTCTATGTTTCGTATGTATTTTTGTCAATAGATGGTGGTGTGCATTGGTTATTTTATGAACTTTACAATGTCAGATGCTGTTCATGCAAAATTCTCTCCAAGTTCTTATATCTTTCAAAGCGTGGAATAAATTCTAAATCTTGAATGTTGCTTGAATCTAAATTTTACTCTTTTTACCTTTTTAACTTCCAAAGTACTAATTTCTTGTAACTGAATGATTTAAAAAGCGGTGAAAATAGTATAATTTATGACTCCTGAGTTAACTTGGGAATGCAAACATCAACGAAAATTATGCATTTCATACTAAAAACCAATTTTTAGAGGCAGGATCTGCACTCCAGCTCCATGAGAGGAATACACTGACTTGTCTTTTTGGCAGTGGAAATTTCAACAAGGAGTAAAAGAATGTTAAGAGACATTTGCATGTGTATTTGGAGGCTAAGGTGGGGATAATACTCTTCTTTTCACACTATCAAACCTCTGGATCTTTCCCCTTGCCCCAAATGTTCATTCTTCCCTACCTCAGTCAGACACAGAAAAAAACCTATTTTTGATAACTGCTGCAAATCCTCAAACCCACCCACTTTTCCTGATGAAAGGCAGGGGAATCAGTGGTGGATGTTTTCTTACACAGGCAGGCTTGAAGGGGGAATAGTAATCCTCTGGGAAATTTGTGTAAAGCAGGGTAAAATGGGAGAATTCTTGATAGTACAGTAGTTGATCTGTTTTGTGGAGCCCCTGGCAGAACCACAAAAGCAATGCCTTTAAGAACTCACACTGGCTACCAAAATAGGTTTTTCCTATGCCAGATTCTATGTGAGGCATATGCGAAAATGGTCTGACTAAAAAATGGCGGGTTGGAATGATAGGCAGGAACCTGTTGTTTTGAGGTTCAATTATTTTGTATTGATGTCAGAAAAGGCAAAAGCGAAGATCCTGTGGGGTGTACTTAGGTCTAAAGTGTCTTGTTTTGGTCCAATAAATGGTGCAGATTAATTTTAGATTGGGCACAAAAGTGTACTAACTTGGGAAGGTGCCGCAGCCAATGAGCGAGGCATTCTACCGCACCCTTCTTCTCAGCCAGTATGAGCGTGCCTCAAGTGCTGTGGTTAGCCACGTAGTCTCAAACTTTTCTCATGGACTTTAAAGTAGATTACACATGAGTTTTTCATTTTTATTTTTACTGTGTTTGCCTGCAATTTTGCCCAGAATGAGTTCTAGCAAGGAGATCAATAATCCTGCTACTGTGGAGAGTAGTGGAAGTGAGAATGAGGAAGATATTTGGAGCCAGGAACCACTTAAAAGCGAGTTAACCCTTAAACGCCTATTGGATGTATTAAACGTCGATGAAAATTGTCTGTCGGGTGCTTAAGTGACGTATGCTGCGTCGACGCAAAAAAGTTTTTTTTAAATTTGCGGAAAAATAGTTATAGGCCTACTAGGCGAAAACTTTTGAATCACGTGCCTTGAGGGATGCTGGGAGCTCACGAATCAAGCTGTTGTTTTGTTTACAAGTGTTACCCAGGTGCGCAGGTGTGAAATGCTTTCTTCTTGCACCAGCAAGCATCAGCGACGCGTTGTCCGAGAGCGATCTTTTGCCGTAATCGTGTTTTGCCGAACTTTTGCAAGAGTTGAGTATTTGTGGTGGTACAAGACGTACGTAGAGATGTCTGAGCATTGAATGGAGCGCGAAAGGCGTGTTTTACCTCTCGGGAGGGATCATGTGAGACGTATTTTGGACTTGGATGCTGGCGAGGGACCAAGCACCCAAGATGACCTCGCTCCTCAATGCCGTTCCGTGCGGCCTTGTGTGGCCGAAAGTGTTCAAGCACCACATCATGTGCCTCGTGTGCCTTTTACAACCCCTAGGAAGCATCGGGGTGTCCTGAGGGGCATTTGTAGGCATTTGGGAGGCCTCGAACCAAAGGACATAGATGACTACTTGTTAGAGCTTGATCGGGAGCAGGTCGCAAGTCCTCATTTTGATGGCGGTTGGTCATCTAGTGACGAGGACATCACTCCCGATGTTAGTGATGATGAATATTTGCCCCCAATGTCCGTACGAGGGTCACAGGCTGAAAGTGAGTTGGAGTTCAGTGGCTTTAGTGTGTATGAAGGGGAATCTGAGGAGGAGGAGGAGTTGTCGTCGATGACGACACAGAAAGGGGGGGGCCTTAGTGAGGGAGATGGGCCAGGGGGGGTTTCGAGTGCGAAACCGTGCCCGAGCATGTGCACGACGCGCACAGGCACGTAGAGGGTCAGATCGTCGCTTCAGCCAAGGTGAAGGCCGGTTGTCCGAGAGCGACGCGGGGTGGTCAGAGGACCCCACCCCACCTAACATGCACCCATTCATGGCAGCACCTGGGCTCACCATACCTGTTCCTCTCACTGCCCTGGGGTTCATTCAGCTGTTCCTTAGGCGGGAATTGCTCGAATGTACCTGGTAGCAGAGATGGCGGACTACGCTCGGTACTGCCGTGACGAACTATGGACAACATTGTCGTATCGCTGGCGGGGCAGCAACCTCACCGACATGGTGCATTTTTTGGGGCTCCACATTTTTTTGGGAATGATGCCTGCTGCCGACGTCAGGCAATATTGGAGGCGAAATTTTTTTTTAAGTACACCCAATGTGCCTGGCATTATGGCCCGTGATAGTTTCCTGGCGTTGGATAGGTATTTCAACGCCTTCAACTGAAGGGCCATACCCCGGAATAGCCCCGATTGCCTCATCTTAGTCCGCCCAGTGTTGGATTACGTCCGTGAACGGTGCCAGTTTCTTGCGGTTCCAGGCAAGAACCTTTCTTTGGATGAGGGGATGATGCCTTACAAAGGACGTCTGAGTATTAAAGTGTATAACCCCAAGAAGCCAAAGAAATATGGTGTAAAGTTATTTTTTATTACGGAGTCCAACACTGGATACATCGTGGACTTCTCGGTGTATTCTGGGGTCTTCTCCACGCTGCGTGACACTGTGTTCGGTCTTGTGGATCGTTTCCGTAACCAGGGATACCACCTGTTTATGGATAATTATTATAACTTGGTATCCCTGGCCCAGGAATTGTATGAAGCAGGTTTGCACGTCAGTGGTACCCTTCAGTTGGTGCGTGGGGCCTCGAATGTCCTCAAGAGGTTTGCTAGCCAGCCGCAATATCTGGAAAGAGGAGAGACAGAGTGGCGACGGAAGGGAGCTGTCTTCGCCATCTGTTGGAAGGGGGTCCAACTCGTTCCCATGATTATGACGAGTCATGAGCCCACCCAAGAAGAGGTCGTCCAGCGGAAGAAGACACGTCGGCAGGGCCGAGTTATGTATGAGGAGTTTCATGTCGAGCGGCCTACCATCATTGGGCACCACAATAGGCACATGGGAGGAGTTGATCTCTTTGATCAACTCATCCAGTATTACCTCTTCGTCAGGAGAACCAGGAGGTGAACACAGAAGCTCCTCAAATACATTTTTCATTTGGCCCTTCAGAATGCCTACATCCTCTACTGTGGGTACTACAATTTGGACCTTCAGAGGTTGTCCCACATCCAGTTTCTCGAGGTAGCCGGGAATGCCCTCATCAACTTTAATCCAGATGAGGGGCCTTCTATCACCGGCCCCCCTGCCCTGAGCTCCAGATCTGCCCCTAGAGGAAAGGGCAGATGTTAGGAGGGCCAACTTCGGTCGTCCTGCTCCTGCCGCTGCTGCCGCCGCCCCTGATGATCCGACTTGCCGTCGGATAGTGGACCCTGTTTGTCGGCTGCAGCCAGGGGATCACATACTGGAGCTCCTACAAGGGCGCAGGCAGAAACGGTGCTGGGTGTGCCATATGAATGGCAGAAGGAGAGACACCCGGTTCTTCTGTCGCACCTGCAATATAGCTCTTTGCAGGTTCGGGGAGTGTGACCACAAGTACCCCTCTGAGGTCATATATTGGAGTGCGCCTGCCCTAGGGACAATGGAGGGCGCAGAGGGTCGCTGAAGGGCGGCGGCCCATCAGCAGCAGTAAGGGCGCGTGTCTCCCTCCTCCACCTGTACCTCGTCATGTCGAGAGGAAAAATTTTTATGTAGAATACAAAAAAAAATAATTCAAGGTCGTAGCTTTTATAATTTTCGAAATATTTGCATATAAATCACGATAAATAGAAAAAAATTGACGTTCGATTAACTTTGACTTGACCGAAATGGTCAAAAAATACAATTGTATGCTACAACTCCTACATTCTAGTAATATTCAATCATTTGCCTTCATTTTGAAACAAATTGGAAGTCTCTAGCACAGTATTTCGATTTATGGAGAATTTTTGAAAAAAAACTTTTTCCTTCCCTCTGCGCGCGCGCGCGAAATCTCCGCCGCAAAGCTCCGAAATGCTCGAGTCACATTGTCGTAATATTTGCACGGTTTCATATTAGCCGTTGTATAGAGTTTTATATATGAAAATGTGCGCAATTTCATATAAAATACAACAAAAAATAATTTATGGTCGTAGCTTTCATCATTTTTGAAATATTTGCATATAAATCACGATAAATAGAAAAAATTAGACTTTTGGTCAACTTTGACTTGACCAAAAGGGTCGAAAAACGCAATTGTAAGCTAAAACTTTTACAGTCTAGTAATATTCAATCATTTACCTTAATTTTGAAACAAATTGGAAGTCTGTAGCACAGTATTTCGATTTATGGTGAATTTTTGAAAAAAAAAAAAACTTTTCCTTCCCTCCGCGCGCGGTATCTCTGCTGCAAATCTCTGAAATGCTTGAGTCACATTGTTGTAATATTTGCTCCGTTTCATATTAGCCGTTATATAGAGTTCTATATATGAAAATGTGTGCAATTTCATGTAGAATACAACAAAAATAATTCATGGTCATAGCTTTTATAATTTTCGAAATACTTGCATATAAATAACGATAAATAGAAAAAATTTGACGTTCGGTCAACTTTGACTCGACGGAAATGGTCGAAAAATGCAATTGTAAGCTAAAACTCTTACAGTCTAGTAATAATCAATCCATTACCTTCATTTTGAAACAAATTGGAAGTCTCTAGCACAGTATTTCGATTTATGGTGAATTTTTGAAAAAAAACTTTTTCCTTCCCTACGCGCGGTATCTCTGCCACAAATCTCCGAAATGCTTGAGTCACATTGTCGTAATATTTGCACCGTTTCATATTAGCTGTTATATAGAGTTTTATATATGAAAATATGTGCAAATTCATGTAGAATACAACTAAAAGTAATTCATGGTCGTAGCTTTTATCCTTTTTGAAGTATTTGCATATAAATCACGATAAATAGAAAAAAACCGACGTTCGGTCAATTTTGACTCGACGGAAATGGTAGAAAAATGCAATTTTAAGCTAAAACTCTTACAGTCTAGTAATATTCAATCATTTACCTCCATTTTGAAACAAATTAGAAGTCTCTAGCACAGTATTTAGATTGATGGCAATTTAAAAAAAAAAAAAACTTTTTCCTTCCCTCCGCACCTGGCATCTCTGCCGCAAATCTCTGAAATGCTTGAGTCACATCGTTGTAATATTTGCACCGTTTCATATTAGCCGTTATATAGAGTTCTGTATATGAAAATGTGCGAAATTTTCATATAGCATACAACAAAAAATAATTTATGGTCATAGCTTTTATCGTTTTTTTAAATATTTGCATATAAATCCCGATAAATTGAAAAATTTGACGTTCGGTCAACTGTGACTCGAACGAAATGGTCGAAAAACGCAATTTTAAGCTAAAACTCTTACAGTCTAGTAATCTTCATTCATTTACCTTCATTTTGAAACAAATTGGATGTCTCTAGCACAGTATTTCGATTTATGGTGAATTTTTGAAAAAACTCTTTCCCTCCCTCCGCGCATGGTATCTCTGCCGCAAATCTATGAAATGCTTGAGTCACATTGTCGTAATATTTGCACTGTTTCATATTAGCCATTATATAAAGTTTTATATATGAAAATGTGTGCAATTTTATGTAGAATACAACAAAAAATAATTCATGGCCGTAGCTTTTATAATTTTAGAAATATTTGCATATAAATCGACG
>NC_087217.1:40796875-40819375 GCF_015104395.2 Macrobrachium nipponense | reverse complement strand
GCCGGTTTGGAGTGAGCGCGGAAGCGGAAAAAACAAAAAAATAATTTTTCAAAAAATCACAGCGCGCTTAGTTTTGAAGATTAAGAGTTCATTTAATGTATGACACTTACCTGGCAGGTATATATATAGCTATATTCTCTGTTCCACCTGGCAGAAATTTTCAAAACTCGCGGCAAACGCTAGTAACCTATTAGTAGTTCAGGCAACCACCACCCCGTTACCGTGGCGCTAGCGCTAGGAACGTTCCCAATTGGGCCAGATTTTCTCTGCCAGCCGAACCGGCAACATTGTTGGTGGTTCCCTGCTAGGATTTTCATTCTCGTTGCTGACTTTTCATGGATTTTTGGTATTGTACTCGGAAACGTTAGCTTGGCATTCGCTTTGGATTGTTCTTTAAAGATGTCTGATTCTGGAAGTATGTTTAGAGTGTGTGTAAAAGAGGGGTGTAAGGTAAGATTGCCGAAAGCTTCGGTCGACCCTCATACCATTTGTAAGAAGTGTAGGGAGATTGTGTGTACTTGGGAGAATAGATGCATTGAATGTGAGAATTTATCAGAGAAGGAATGGAAGATATTTATGAAATATGTTGAGAGACTTGAGAAAGATCGTGTAAGGAGGTCTGTTTCTCGTAGTGAGAAGTCAAATTCTTCTAGTAAAAGGGAAGGTGAATGTATTTCCTCTCCAGCTCCTTCTAACGTAGAATTGGTAGTTCCTTCTCCCCAGGTATCTCCTGCGCCCGCTGCTGTATCGGAGGAGGCGAACGATACAAATATTGTGAAGGTGTTCGCTGCCCTTGCGTCCATGGGCGACCAAATACAGCGACTTACAGATAGAGTTAGTGCTTTCGATGTCAGTGAAAGTGTAGTGGAGGGGGCGTCTGATCGTCTCTCTCGTGCTCCTAGACCTAGACCTCTGTCAAGCTCCCAGACCCAAGGGAGAAGGCATGTCGACAGTCGAAGGGAGGCGAGAGAGGTTTTGCCGCGGTCAGGCGTCCCTTCGAACAGTCCTGTTGCAAGTTCCCAGGCTGTTGCAGTTCGCCGCAGAAAAGGCGTAACTGGGAAGTGTGCGTCCTCGGAAGGTTCGACTTCCGAACGAGAACGTCGGTACGCAGTGGTGTCTCGCCCCCTCAAGAGGACTTTCAGGACATCAGCGGCTCTCGAGAGACAAGATCGTGAGACTTGGAGTAGTCCTGAGGTGTTGTCCTCCTCAGAAGACGGGGACGCAGTTCCGATCAAGAGGAAAAGGTTTTTTCGTGCTAGAGAAGACTCAGGACGCACTGGCGCTATACGTCCTTCTCGGTGCCCTGTATGGCGATGGGAGAATCTCCTCCGTCTTCTTGTGTATCTTCCCCTCGTCTTTCTCCGTCGGGTAGAGTGCAAGATCGCTCTCCGTTAGGTCGCAGTCCCGCTCGGATAATCCTCCTCTTTCGTCGTTCTACCATTCAGGAGGATAGTACGAAGGGTTTCTTAAGGGAAATGCAGTCCAAGCTGGCAGTTCTGGTGAAGTCCTGGGATCCGCCTGAGCAAGCATCTTCGAGGCGTAAGGATGATTTCCTTCCCATTAAGTCTTCTAAAACGAAATACAAGGACGCGTTCGCCGAGGACTCAGGGCGCACTAGCGCTAGGAAGACAAGCGATCGCTTGGTTTTGCAGAACACAGGAAGAGAATGCTTTCGGAGGAAGCAGGACGCAAACATCAGGACGCGGAACTAATTGTGGACGCAGGACGCAGGCGACAGGAAGCAGGCGTCGCTACGATGGAGCAGGACGCAGGCGGGTTTCTAGGACATCGAGAGGCGGCAGGACGCAGATTCTTCGGTGGCCGCAGGACGCAGGCGGCAGGACGCTATTCCGTCAACGAAGCGTCAACTCGACAATGAGTTCCAAGACATTTCTTCAGCAGAAGAAGAATTGGAATTAATGGAGGGAAAGAATACGGAACCTTCTTCAGATTATAAGGTTCTAACTTCACGTCTTATGGCTATTTTTGAGGGGGAATTTAAACCGACAGCTCCGTTATCCCCCTTATCTCAATTTTCCAAGACTAGGACTCCAAAGAAGTCCTCTTTCCTGAAGATGACGATGTCAATTTCGGCGAAGAAGGCCCTTCAACGGGTGAATGACTGGATGAAGGAGAAGAAAGAAGCGGGAAAATACTCTTTTCTGTTTCCACCAGCTAAGTTAGCTTCTAAATCAGGAGTATGGTACGCTACTGGAGAAAGTCTAGGCCTGGGAGTACCTGCCTCCTCCCAGGGGGACTTCTCCCAGTATAGTAGAACAGCTCACGCCAGGAACAGGCGTTTACAGTCTGCTAAGGTCTGGTGGACGTCTTCAGAATTTGACCATCTTTTTAAAGGGATTTTTAGGACTTTCGAAGTCTTCAATTTCCTGGATTGGTCTTTGGGAGCACTAGCGAACTCCCTAGAAGAAGAGGACTCGCAGGATTTAGAAACAGCTAAGAGCATTATGTCCTGCATGGACAAGGCTCTGAGAGACGGAACGAATGAACTGGCTTCGTTATTCACAGCAGGAGTACTTAAGAAGAGATCGCTGTTGTGTTCTTTCGCTTCTAAAGGAGTTTCGAACTCTCAGAAGTCGGAGTTGCTGTTCTCTCCTCTGTCGAAACAGCTGTTTCCTTCAGAGGTGATTAGGGATATAGCTCTCTCCCTTTCTCAGAAGGCCACTCAAGATCTTCTCTCGTCTTCAGTTAAGAAGTTCTTACCACCAAGTTAGTGAAGAAGACTCCAAAGGATACTAGGCCTTCGCAACAGCCCTTTCGAGGAAGAACATTCGCTCGACCCGCCTTTAGGGGTAAGAGAGTCCCCTCTAAAGAGGAGCCAAGACTCCCTCTAAAGAATGAGAACTCAGTCCTCCAGACGACAGTGGGAGCCAGACTTCAAGGTTTCTGGGAAGTTTGGCAAGATATGAAGGCAGATCCCTGGGCTGTCAACGTAGCTCGGGAAGGGTACAAGATTCCTTTCTTGAAGAGACCTCCTCTCGCAACATCTCCGAGAGCCCTCGGGGCAAATTACAACGATTTAGAGAAGAAAGCTGCTCTGTGGGAGCAAGTAGCTTCCATGCTGGAGAAAGGAGCCATAGAGCCTGTTCTGGATCACGAATCTCCGGGATTTTACAACCGTCTGTTCCTGGTTGCAAAGTCCTCGGGAGGTTGGAGGCCAGTTCTGGACGTAAGTCAACTGAATCTTTTCGTAGAAAAGACCAAGTTCACCATGGAGACGAACGATTCAGTACTGGCAGCGGTACGTCCAGGGGACTGGATGGCGACCCTGGACTTACAAGACGCATACTTCCATATTCCGATTCATCAGGAAGCAGGAAGTATCTAAGGTTTGTGATTCAGGACAGGGTCTTCAGTTCAAGGCCCTATGTCTTCGGCCTGGCTTGCACAGCCCCTCAAGTTTTCACGAGGATGATGTCCAATGTGGCGAGATGGTTACATTTAAGAGGGATCAGAGTGTCTTTTTATCTGGACGACTGGTTAATAAGATCCCAATCAAGAAGTCAATGTCTGGAGGACTTGAGTCAAACATTGGACTTAGCAAGAGACCTAGGTCTGGTAGTAAATATGGGAAAGTCTCAATTGGATCCCCAGCAACAGATAGTTTATTTGGGGATTCAGATATCGGCAGTGACTTTTCGGGCTTTTCCGTCCCCCGAAAGGCAAGCCCAATGCATTCGGAAGGTGCAGGACTTTCTAAAGAAGGACCGATGCTCAGCAAGAGAGTGGATGAGTCTACTGGGCACACTCTCTTCGCTAGAGAGGTTCATTTCTTTAGGAAGGCTGCACATGAGACCTCTACAGTTTTTCCTGAAGGATTCATGGCCAAGAAAATTACAACCGGATTCCTTCCAGTTTCTAATTCCGGCCGAAGTAAAGGAGGAATTAAAGTGATGGCTAACTCCAGGCAGGTTAGCAAGAGGGATGTCGCTTCAGCAGAAGAGCCCAGACCTCGTCTTATTTTCCGACGCGTCGGACGTGGGTTGGGGAGCGACATTAGGCCCTCAAGAGGTGTCGGGACTTTGGAGCAAGGAAGAGACAAAGTGGCACATAAACAGGAAGGAACTGATGGCAATTTTCTTGGCTTTGAAGCACTTCAGAGAGTTGATTCGAGACAAGACGGTGCAGGTCAACTCGGACAACACCACGGCGCTGGCATATATCCGGAATCAAGGAGGGACTCATTCCTTTCCCCTTTACAAGCTGGCAAAGGAAGTTCTGCTTTGGGCGGAAGAGGAAAAGGTCGTGGTACTCACCAGGTTTATACAAGGAGAGAAGAATGTGGGTGCGGACCTGTTGAGCAGAAGAGAACAAGTTCTCTCGACGGAGTGGACTTTGCACATGGAGGTTTGCCAGAGCCTGTGGAAGTTGTGGGGCCGTCCATTAGTAGATCTGTTTGCGACAGCCAGAACAAAAAGGTTACCAACCTATTGCTCTCCGATCCCAGACCAGGAAGCAGTGGCGGTCGACGCATTCCTGATGGATTGGTCAAACTTAGATCTGTACGCTTTTCCTCCGTTCAAGGTACTGGGGAAAGTGATGAAGAAGTTCAGGGAGAGCCAAGGGACGAGGATGACCTTAATAGCCCCGTTTTGGCCGGCCCAAAGTTGGTTCACAGAGGTACTGGAATGGACAGTGGATACGCCAAGGACTCTTCCGCTAAGAGTAGATTTACTCAGACAACCCCACTTCGACAGGTTTCACAAGAATACCCTCGCTCTGGGTCTGACTGCGTTCAGACTATCGAACGTCTGGTCAGAGCGAGGGGATATTCTAGAGAGGTGGCCAGTGCAGTGGCTAGAGCCAGAAGAACCTCCACAATCACAGTATATCAGTCGAAGTGGGACAATTTCCGGAAGTGGTGTAAGAACAGGAAAGTGTCTTCATCCAGTACCTCTGTGACCCAAATCGCAGATTTCCTTCTATACTTGAGGAAGGATTTACGCTTGTCAGTTTCGACAATTAAATTTAAAGGTTATAAGAGTATGCTAACCTCAGTGTTTAGACACAGGGGCCTAGACATCTCGAATAACTTAGACCTTCGAGATCTGATTAGGTCATTTGGTACGAAGAAACAATCACAATGCAGGCCACCGGCTTGGAACCTTGATGTGGTCTTGAAGTATTTAACTTCTAGCAAATTCGAGCCTTTAGAGGAAGCCTCTCTGAGAGATCTTGCTAAGAAGACTATCTTTTTAGTAGCATTGGCAACTGCTAAAAGAGTTAGTGAGCTTCAGGCCATATCGAAGAAGGTGGGATGGAGACATGGCAACGCAGTGTGTTCATTCCAAGAAGGTTTCTTGGCCAAGAATGAGAATCCAGCTAATCCTTGGCCAAGATCCTTTGAAGTTTTGGGTTTGGCTGAGTTAGTGGGTCACGAGCAAGAAAGAGTTCTCTGCCCAGTGAGAGCTTTGCGGTGTTATACGGAAAGAACAAGAGGTATCAGAGGGAAGTCTGATGCTCTGTGGTGTTCAGTTAAAGACCCCAGCAGACCCATGACGAAGAACGCTCTAGCCTTCTTCATGAGAGAGTTAATTAAAGAGGCTCATATGCTGTGTCAAGAGCAGAACTTTGGTATTTTGAAAGTGAAGGCTCATGAAGTCAGAGCAGTGGCGACTTCATTAGCTTTTAAAAAGAATTTAGCCCTCAAGGAAATTATTGAATCCACATATTGGAGAACTAATTCAATATTTGCGTCTCATTATCTTAGGGATGTTCAGACTAACCTTTGATAATTTGGTCCAGGCGCTAGGTCCATACGTGTCCTCGGGTACAGTATTGGGCAAAGGAGTTACTACCCCATAACCTTCTTTTAAGCTAGTTGATTTTATTAGGTGATGGTGTTTGTGTTTATTGGTCGTCTGAGAAAAGTGTGAGGTACTTTTCTCAGTCTTGTTAGTATTATCCGGTGATGGTGTGTGTGTAGTTCAGGTAAATGATCTATTACTAGCTTGAATGCCGTGGCTTAAGAGGGCTGTACGGATCTGTCAACACATTGGTCACGTCCAGTTGTCAGTTCCAGTCTTAGCTTCTTCAACATACAGGACACTTCCTTGTTGAGAGCTACTAAGGTTTAAGCAGGCTTAGAGGCGAGGACCTATGAAGTCAGCTACCTTAGCAGGTAAGGAACCTAGAGTTTTAATAATATTTTAATAATATTTTTATACTCTAAGAATGTTGCTGTCTTTGACCCACCTCCAAATGTGTCAATCAGCTATATATATACCTGCCAGGTAAGTGTCATACATTAAAATGAAGTTTTTATGATAAAACAAAGTTTAATGTATACTTACCTGGCAGGTATATATAATTTAATTCCCACCCGCCTCCCTCAGGAGACAGGGTTCAGAGAAAATCTGGCCCAATTGGGAACGGTTCCTAGCGCTAGCGCCACGGTAACGGGGTGGTGGTTGCCTGAACTACTAATAGGTTACTAGCGTTTGCCGCGAGTTTTGAAAATTTCTGCCAGGTGGAACAGAGAATATAGCTATATATATACCTGCCAGGTAAGTATACATTAAACTTTGTTTTATCATAAAAACTTCATTTTTTGGCTCATTTTTTTGTCATTGCATGAAGTTTAGTGTGCAATCATCAGAAATGAAAAATAACATACAGAAAACATACACCTTTGTAAGAAAGAGAGACAAAATTATTATTATGTGATATCATTTAATCTTATTAAACTTGCTAATACAGTATTGATCAATATTAACCCTCTTACGCCGAAGCCCTAAAAATCAAAACCTCTCCCGTATGCCGGCGCCGGTTTGGAGTGAGCGCGGAAGCGGAAAAAATAATTTTTTCAAAAAATCACAGCGCGCTTAGTTTAGAAGATTAAGAGTTCATTTTTGGCTCATTTTTTTGTCATTGCATGAAGTTTAGTGTGCAATCATCAGAAATGAAAAATAATATCATTATCATATGTAAATAATGCGATATACGGTAGCGAAAAAAAAAAATCATAGATAATTGTATTCAAATCACGCTGTGCAAAAAACGGTCAAAGCTAACGAGTTACTTTTTTTTCGTTGTATTGTACACTAAATTGCAATCCTTTTGATATATAATACATTGTAAAACAATAAAAGCAACATCGGAAAAATATTATCACAAAATGATGTACGAATTCGTAACGCGCGGACTTAAAAAATGCTATTTTCAAAAATTCACCGTAAATCTAAATATTGTTCTAGAGACTTCCAATTTGTTTCAAAATTAAGACAAATGATTGAATAATACGATACTGTAAGAGTTTTAGATTAGAATTGCAGACTTCGACCATTTCGGACTAGTTAAATTTCCGAATGTCAAAATTTTAATATATATCTTTTTTTATGTGCACATATTTTGGAGATGGATAAAGCTACAACCTTCAATTAATTTTTATTGTATTCTTCATGATTTTGCGCACATTTTAATATATGAAACTCTATAAAATGGCTAATATGAAAAGGAGCAAATATTAGGATAATGTGATGTACGTATTTCGGAGACTTGCGGCCGCGAATTGGTACGCAGAGTGAAGTTAAATGTATTTTTCAAAAATTCACCATAAATCACAATATTGTTCTAGAGACTTCAAATTTGTTTCAAAATGAAGAAAAATGACGGAATATTACTAGGCCGTAAGAATTTTAGCTTTCAATTGCGTTTTTCAACTATTTCGGTAGTCAAATTTGACCGAACGTGGTTTTTTTCTATTTATCGTGATTTATATGCAAATATTTCAAAAAAAGAGAAAAGCTACAACCTTCAATCATTTTTAGTTGTATTCTACATGAAATTGCACATTTTCATATATAAGACTTTATGTAACAGCTAATTTTAAATGGTGCAAACATTTCGACAATCGCACACAAAAAATTCTGATTTTTTCGGAAGAGTTACCGCGCGGACGTAAGGGATTTTTTTTTTTTTTTTTTTTCATAAATTCACCATAAATCAAAATATTGTGCTAGATACTTCCAAGTTGTTGCAAAATGAAGGTAAATGATTGAATATTACTAGAATATAAGCGTTTTAGCTTACAATTGCTTTTTTCGACCATTTCGGTAGAGTCAAAGTTGACCGAAAGTTGAAATTTTTGCACTTAACGTTATTTATATGAAAATATTTCGAAACTGATAAAAGCTACAACCATGGGTTGTTTTTAGTTGTATTGTGCATGAAATTGCGCACATTTCCATATATAAAACTTTATGTAACGGCAAATTTAAAATGGTGCAAACATTAGGACAATCGCACGAAAAAATTTATCGGAAGAGTTATCGCACGAACGTAAGGAAAAAGTTTTTTCATAAATTCCCCATAAATCGAAATATTGTGCTAGAGATATCCAGTTTGTTGCAAAATGAAGGCAAATGATTGAATATTACTATAATATAAGAGTTTTAGCTTACAATTGCGTTTCTCGACCATTTCGGTAGAGTCAAAGTTGACCGAAGGTTGAAATTTTTGCACTTATCGTTATTTATATGAAAATATTTCAAAACTGATAAAAGCTACAATCATGAGTATTTTTTTTGTTGTATTTTACATGAAATTGCGCACATTTTCATATATAATACTTCATGTAAAGGATAATTTAAAATGGTGCAAAAATTATGTCAAAGTGACAAAATAATTTTTGAGATGTGTCACTGATACTTTTTAGTGCGATAAGAAAGAAATTGGCGCTTGCGCGCCTGCGTAGCGATTGTAAACAAAACAACGCCTTGATCCGTGAACTCCCAGCATCCCCCAAGGCGCGTGATTCAAAAGTTTTCGGCTGGTAGGCCTATAAGTATTTTTCCGCAAATTTTTAAAAAAAACTTTTTTGAGCCGACGTATGATACGTCCATTCGGCATACGGGAGACATTTTGACTCGACGTTTAATACGTCCATTCGGCGTAAGAGGGTTAATATTTTAAAATTAGTAAATCATTTTTGTATGATAAAAATGTATTTAGTCATGAAAATAACATGAAAATACACTAATTTGGGATTATTTATTGTCGGAAAAAACCTGTGAATAGGCGAATCCCCCGCAAATAATGGGTAGATAAGGTCCAGAGAGAAATCAGCAAATCTGTGAGTCCGCAAATCCGGAGAACACGAATACGGGGGCACACTGTACACAAATTACAGTTCTTTTTTATGCTGTATATTTTTTTAGTATCTCAGAACATTTTTGTTATAAATAAACTCTTTGTATATTTATGGAGTAAGCTTCAGTTTGGAAATCCAAAACTGAAATGTGTGGTGTCACCCTCACTTCCACTTGAGAACTAATGGCAGCTGATTAAAAATTGTCCTTTTTAACGGGAGTTACTGGGCCATGGAATGCTGAATTTAAGAGGTTGGATTGTAATAGGTTTGTGTATGTGAGGATATGAAGCTGCTGTTGTAAAATTTTTTCAAATAATTACATCCTTACATGCATCTTATGTGGTTGTGTGTAATAAGCCATTGCTCATTTTAGGACTTCCAACATGTCCAGAATTATACCGGCATGCCATTCCAAGAACATGTGATGTGGGTCGTTTATTGTGTGTATCAGGTACAGTCGTACGTACAACGGCGGCTAAAATGTTAGAATACCAAAGAGAGTTTGTTTGTACTAAGTGCAAACACGTGTTCACTGTAAAGGTAATGTAAGAAACTGTAGTAATTAATTCATTTCTATGTCAGTCTCTTACTTGATTGTTATATTATAAAATTTGACATTTAGTTATTGTAGTGTTTAGTTGCATATATATGTACTACAGTATTGTCATATGTTTTATACCTAATAGAAGTCTTGACAGTTATTTGAGATTACTCTTTGACATCTAAATAGTAATGTTTAGTCTCTTATCAATGAGGATGCATTTTTAATTTGTCTTTACAGGCAGACCATGATCAATTTTATCAACTCAATAAACCTTCCCGATGTCCAAACCCTGATGAATGCTATGCCTATAATTTTCAAGTCCTGGGTAGTACTTCCAGCTTATTGCATACTAAAGATTATCAAGAAATAAAAATTCAGGTAATTATAATTTGTAAAGTTTTTATGTTTTGTATCTACTGTTTTTAAAAAGTTATTGAAATCTCTTGTCTTCTGTTTTTATCTAAAAGATTTCCTATACAAATGCAAACTGTTGTTATATATGAGATACAGATATCTAACTCTTATTAAAGCCTTCAAGCCTGGTTGGATGTACAACTTGAAAGTGAGTTAGGCTGTTGTTAGATGCATGAGGTCCACTTGACATTAGGTGGTGCAACTTTTGTCAACTTGGTTGTTAGCATTTAACTTAATCTGAGTCCAATGAATATTATTTTTGAGACAGTGGGTCAATTGTATACTTAGTTGGGGTATCCTAAGTACGTAGTCCCTAAATGAATTATAGTTCTTCATTGGTAGGACTCACAGAAAATTAGTAGTCCATTAAATATTTTCAAACCTACAGTCTGTGAAAACTATTCACTTTGTAAAAATGTATGTAGACCAAACAAAAATAATGTTTGTAAGTGTGAAGCCTTACTATTAACATAAGGATTTCTGGGCTCGGTCTGTGTCGCTCCGTGAAATGGTTCCTTTGATACTCATTTCTAAGCTATAAATATTGCTATATATACCAGAGAAAAAAGAGAAACGATATTGCCAGAATATCCTGGCTCACTCACCTTTTAATTAAAGGTGTCAATATAGTAAAAGAGTGAGTGGATACCACTACCAGAGGTCCCTTGCCATTTAGTCTCCTCCTCCGCCAAAATCCCTCACCTACAGAGGAGCCGAGCTAAGGCCCCGCTACTACTACGGTCAGCGTTTTTGTCGTCATTCCTTTCGATAGCATTGTCGGCGCCACACGCGTTTTTGTTCTGTGCAGCTTTTGGTTGGCCAATAGGCCTTCCTCGATTGACTGGCCCTTCACACCGCGTGTCTGTTCACCCAGCCGAGAGGGTTTCCAGTTGATCGCGTACGAGCCACCCTGTTACCGACCTTCCCCCCACCTACGCGCTCACCCACCTCGGTGGCGTGACGACTCGCTCGCTACCCAGCTAGCCTACCCGAGTCTACGTAGAAGGGGGAGAGACCATTGGGAGGGGAGGGGGATACTCTCGGTGCTCAGGCATGCCGTACCCAGCCGCCCTGCTACAGGGTACAGGGACACGTCCCTCCCCCTCCTCCCCCGAGCCTTGGTGGGCCACCAGGCACGGGAGATCGGGATCTCCCCTTCCGACCCTCCATGTAGCGATCCCCCCCCCCTCATGTCTGCTAGTCCTTCTCCCCGCTCCGGCGGTCTTGGGCTCCGTCTAACGCCGAACCTGACCTTGAGAATGGGACATCTCAGACATAAGGCTCCAGCCTTCTCATGGGAGTTTTAAATTTGCATGTATCTTTATTGTCATAGCATACATATAATATTACATTTATTACAGCAGAGTTCCTACTCCACCATGTATTTGTCACCCGATTACAACACTCTTCACCCTGTTTCCTTCTTTGAATGTTACTTACCCGGCGTCGGGGACACCTGGAGTTCATTAATCTCTGAAGGTTTTACTCCGGCTCCTGCCGGAGTTCTATTGAAGTCATACTCCCCTTGTTCCGCTTGTGACATCACGTTAAGTTATACAGGCCCCGAAGTTGGTTGTGACTGGGTGACACTTATCCCTTATATATATATATTAAATTTATATATATTTATGTGTGTATTTGCATAATGCCGCTGGAGCTACTCCGGCAGTAGTCTCATACTTCACAACCTTGGAACTATTCCGAAGGTTGTCGATGATACTCATGTATCATTTGACTTACAGGTTACCTGTTGTCAAGAGGAGGGCTGCATCTCCAAGACCCCTGCGGCCATGAGGTATGCCGTTCTCACACCGGGTATGCAGTGATGGTGGAGGACTTTACCGTGTGGCACCACGAGAACTGCTCCGTGTGCTACATTCTTGTGAATGAAGCCTCCGCCGAGGTATGTCGCATTTCAGGCCGATTTTATATTGATACAATGAGTCATTTATACTGGTTTTGGTTTTTATACTGGTTTTGGTTTTTATACTAAGTTAATTCTGTCTCTAGTTTTAAGTACTAATACTAGCTCCTCTTACAGGGCTTGGAAGTGGGCCGGACAGCAGCGCTGACCTCCCTGAAAGCCTGGGTCAGAGGGTTTGGGAGGAACTCTCCCAAGGGACGACCCTACATCCTGGCCCAGGACATGGCGGATCTCATCTTCCCCGGAGCAAAGAAGGGCTCGGTGGTGGATCCGGAGGTAGCTGCTCCCCTCATTGCTAATATCCAAGCCATGGTCGCACTCCCGGACAACGGTGGCATCGCCGAGGTGGTCACGGGCGAGGTTGCGGCCCTCGACCTGGATTTAGAAACCCAGGGGGTTTCCTTGAGCCCTTCCTTATCTTCTCTTCCTTCTACTTCCACTTCTTTCCGGGGTTTCACGGAGAAGCATAGGTCAGTCAGACCAAAGACTTCTTCAGTGATATCCAAAGTGAAGTCTTCTACAGACTTCAAGCCAAAAACCAAGACCCTGCCAAAGAAGTCGAGCTCTTCCCTTGTCACTAAGCCGCCGGCTCACCATCCCGGGGCTGACAAGGCGAAGGCTATCCCTTCTTCCAAGTCTCCCAAACATAGACCTTGTAAGGAGAAAGCCAAGTCTTCCTCCTTTGACTCTGAGGCTTTCTCCTCTACTATCTTGGAACAGGTGGGCAACGTCGTCGGGAACTTGGTCCAGACCATGTTTCAGGAGATGTTCTCCCAACTCTCCAATACAGTCGAGGCTTCGGGCCAATCGATCCAATCCCTGACGGAGAGGGTTGCGGCCCAGGAGAATGCTATGACGGGCATCCGTGATACCTTGGCGGCAGGGCATTCCCAGTCCGGCCAAGCGGCCCTACCTTCGCTTATGCCGGACTCGTCCAACCTCCCTCCGTTTAAGCCCAACAACCCTTGGAGGGTGGCGGCATACGCTCCATTCTCGGAGGGTATGCTGTCCATTGAGGGTTGTGGGACTCGAAGGCTTGAGGACTTCGAGTTCTACCCCAAAAATCTCCAACCCCCGTTCATGGGCTACATCCGCCTAACTGACGCAGCCATGATGAGGGAGGATAAAGTCCCAAAAGAGACAGTTATCCTTCCCCGGGAACAGGCTCAGCAGGCTTGGTTAGGAGCTTGGCGGAGTGGGGTGCGAAAATACTCGCCTCACTGCTTTTAAGAGCCCCTTCACCATTTTTAAGAGCCCCTTCACCATTTTCACAACGGTGGAGGGCACGCCACTTCCTCTCACTCTTAAAGTGGTGGAAGCCACCTACCAAGCAGCTCTGAAGGACGAGCCCATGCCTCAGCTCTGGGAAACAGAGCCAACCTCCCTCCTAATCCCGGGTTCTGAGAACTATTTTGAAGGGGCAGTTCCTACTTTCACCGTAGGTAAGCTCAAACCTGACTGTGCCACAGCACTGTTCAGTGAGAGGTTACCTAGGCTCTCGGAAAGCCTTATCCAGACGGAGTATGACGCCCGGACTAGGCTAAGCAGGTCCCTCAGCTCCTTGACGATGGCGGAAATGACGGCTCTTGTTTACGAACAAGAGCCGTTATTTAAGGTTATGGCTAAGTCGCTACTGCATACAATGCAGTGCGACTTCTATGACTTCGTCATTGCAAGGCGGAACTGTAGGAAGCATGTTCTGGCGGAAGCCACCATCCGCCACGAACCAAACAAATTGATCGCCTCATCCATATGGGGCACAGATCTCTTCCCCAACCCCGTTGTGACTGAGGTTTTATATGAGGCCTCCAAAGTAAACCAGAGCTTGAAGGTCCGGTGGGGTCATGTTCTAAAAAGGAAACCCGAATCCACCGGATCCAACCCTAAATCGAAAAAGAGGCCTAGGAAGTTCCAGCCCTTCCAGGCCCCTCAGCAAGCTCTCGTACAAGCAGTCCAGGTACCTCAAGTACCACAGCAGGCTGCGTCAAAAACACAACCGCAACAGCAGTTTGTGCTTCTGACGCAACCGTCGCAACAGCCCCAGCCGTCAACCTCCTTTGCTGTCTCGCCGGCCTGTAATGTCAGGGAGGAGCCGGAAGGGCCGCCAGCAGGGGCAGAGGTTTCAAGGAGCACGTGGTGGACGTCCATCGGCAAACCAGTGAGAGTCCCAAGGTAGGAGGGAGGCTGTACCTCTTCTGTCACCGGTGGGGGTTCAGCAATTGGGCTCAGAGCATTGTGACCAAAGGTCTGGGGTGGAGTTGGCTTCAAGGTCCTCCTCCATCCAACAGCTTCTATCAAAGACCAACAGCGGAATTGGTAGAGTATACCCAGGATCTTCTTCACAAAGGTGTAGTATCAAGGGTCAGGAACTTAAAGTTTCAAGGGTGCTTGTTCAGCGTGCCAAAGAAAGGCTCAGAAAAGCGAAGGATAATCCTAGACTTGTCCCATCTAAACTCATTCATTCTTTGCGACAAGTTCAGGATGCTGACCGTGGGGCCGTCACAACCTCTATAGATCTTACAGATGCCTACTATCATGTTCCAATAGCCAGACACTTCCGCCCCTTTCTAGGCTTCAAACTAGGAAGGCAAGCTTACTCCTTCAAAGTGATGCCATTCGGGCTCAACATTGCTCCCAGAATTTTCACAAAATTGGCGGAATCAGTCGTCCAAGAATTGAGGACAGAAGGAATAATGTTTGTAGCCTATCTAGATGATTGGCTCATATGGGCAACAAATCCCAAGGAATGTCAAAAAGCAACGGTCAAGGTAATAAGTTCCTGGAACACTTAGGGTTCCAAATAAACTGGACCAAGTCCAGGCTAACACCGGAATCACGCTTCCAGTGGTTAGGCCTACAGTGGGACTTGGGATCTCACACTCTATCAATCCCGCCGTTGAAAAGAAAAGAAATAGCCAAGTCCACAAGGCAATTTCTCAAGAACGCTCAGACATCTCAGAGGAACCAAGAGAGGATCTTGGGTTCACTCCAATTTGCTTCAGTCATGGACATTCTTTTGAAAGCCAGGCTGAAGGACATAAACCACGTCTGGCGTTCCAAAGCAAACCGCAGGTCTCGGGACAAATTACCTCCATCCCGGCGATCCTAAGGAAATGTCTCCGCCCATGGACGGACATCAAGAACCTGTCAAGAGCAGTACCCCTCCAGTTTCCCCCACCGTCACTAGTGATCCACACGGACGCTTCACTAAGCGGATGGGGCGGGTACTCACAGTACAAAAAGGTCCAGGGAACCTGGTCCTTACCATTTCGCCAGCTACATATCAATGTACTGGAAGCCATGGCAGTGTTTCTCACTCTGAAAAGGCTTCGACCGTCCAAGAAGGTTCACGTCAAGCTAGTACTAGACAGTGCAGTGGTAGTCCACTGCATAAACAGGGGCGGATCCAAATCAAGTCACTTGAATCATGTCTTGATAGCCATATTTACCTTGGCGGACAGGAACAAATGGCACCTGTCAGCCACCCACCTAGCGGGAGTAAGGAACGTGGTAGCAGATGCCCTATCACGCTCCGCCCTGCTGGAATCGGAGTGGACCTTAGACAAGGAGTCATTCAAATGGATCTGTCAAAAGGTTCCGGGGCTCCAGGTGGATCTCTTTGCCACGGAGTCAAATCACAAACTCCCTTGCTACGTGGCCCCCAACCTGGACCCTCTGGCCTACGCCACGGACGCTATGGCTCTAGATTGGAATGTGTGGAAGAAGATTTATCTGTTTCCTCCAGTAAATCTTCTCCTGAAAGCACTGGACAAACTCAGGATGTTCAAAGGACACATCGCTTTAGTGGCTCCCAATTGGCCCAAAAGCGATTGGTTTCCCCTACTCCTAGAATTGGGACTGTCCTCAACAGATTCCCAATCCCAAACTGACTCAGTTAGTACAAACACGGACTGTGTCCGCTTCCTCAAGAATTCAGAAAGCCCTAACTTTATGGACTTCATGAAGTTTGCGGCACAAAGGGATGCCAACATCGATCCCCAGAACATCAGATTCTTAGAATCCGACAAAAGGGAATCCACATTGTGTCAGTATGACTTAGCCGTTAAGAAACTGGCCTTGTTCCTGAAAGGCTCAAACGCACAAACCATGACCACGAATTTGGCCATAACCTTCTTCAGGACATTATTTGAGAAAGGTCTAGCAGCAAGCACAATCACAACTACCAAATCTGCTCTTAAGAAGATCTTCCAATTTGGTTTCAGTATAGATCTAACAGACTCATACTTTTCTTGTATTCCAAAGGCTTGCGCTAGACTCAGGCCCTCTGAGAGACCCAGGTCAGTCTCATGGTTTTTATATGATGTCCTTAAATTGGCCTCAGAAATTGATAATGACTCATGTGAGTATATAGCTCTTTTGAGGAAAACATTATTCTTAATAAGCTTGACCTCAGGAGCTAGAATTTCAGAACTGTCGGCTCTTTCGAGGGAACCAGGTCAAATTGAATTCCTTCCCTCAGGAGAGCTTCTCCTTTCCCCAGATTGTCAATTTTTAGCCAAAAATGAAGACCCTCAAGAAAGGTGGGCCCCATGGAAAATTATACCACTTCCACAGGACCAGTCACTATGTCCAGTCAATTCCCTAAAAGCATACTTAAGCAGGACTACCCTGATATCCTCAGGTCCATTATTCATTAGGGAAAAAGGTGGTACGATTTCCTTAAAAGGAATTAGGCAACAAATTTTGTATTTCATAAAACAGGCCAATCCGGAGTCTTTCCCATGGGCTCATGATGTTAGGGCAGTTGCCACCTCCATCAATTGCTTTCAACATATGAACTTTGACGATCTCAAGTAATACACAGGCTGGAAATCTCCGACAGTATTTAAACGCCACTTTTTGAAGTCTTTAGAAGCCCATAAATTCTCTGCAGTGGCAGCCGGAAACACAGTTTCACCTGACACTGCATGATATGTAATTACTTAGCCTATATCTCTGTAGCTCTTTCCCTTCTGCCTGCCTCACTAGCACCCTTGCTTAGCTCGGTCGTCTCTGTATAAATTTGCCTTGGATGTAGTTATGTATATACTGAATATTGTCACTTTGTGTTTGGGCTTAGTTCCCTTGTCTATTTAGTGATTAATTACCGTTTCTGTTATTATAGTTATATGTCCTTTTATGATTAAGTTACTTTAAGGTTTATTAAAACACAATGTTACCGTGTATATTTATCACTTTATTGTAAGTTTAAGCTTTATATTATTGCAATTAACCTTACTTGTTTTAATTTACCTAATATTATTGTTTTTCCTCACTTCCTTTCCAAGCTTGAAGGGGCCAATTCTCTGGCACTATTTCACGGAGCGACACAGGCTGAGCCCAGAAAAGGGATTTAGTAAGAAAAATAAGATTTAAAACTTCAGTATTGTTTGAAAGTGTATTCAGGAAAGAATTTGAATGTAGAATATTTTTCAAAACAATTCAGACTGTTTAATTGTTAGAAAATAAACTGCAGTATTTTGCTAATGTTCAATTATTTACCAAAGTATTGATGAGATTAATGTCAAATGTTAACAAACCAATTATGATACTATTGCCTTTTTCAGCTTTTTACATTAGCTATTAAGACAGATATACAGTGCTATTCATGGTACAGGTATACAGTACAGTCAACCCCGTGTATTCGGGGTTCAGCATTTGTGGCTTTGGTTAGTCACAGATTTTTCTGTGGAACATATATGTATCCACATTATTAGAGGCAAATTTGCCTATTCGAGGAGGCGTAAACAACTTTCCTTCCTACTTTCTAGGATAGCACAGCGGACGATAGTGGAATTGATCTTTTCACCCGTTGTTTGAAGTAATAGGAACCAAAGCCTGTTTGGCCAGTTTGGGGCTATTAGGTAAGCTTAAGCTGTTCCTTTGAAGGTTAGGAGTATGTTCAAAACCTTCGAAATCTGGAACAGTGAATATATTTTTTTCCACTTGTTCCAGTCTAGTAGGAAGACATCTCATGCTGTTGCTTGACCATTGAAATTTAGGGAGGGACACACATATACTGGGAGTTTGTGATTCTCATATGTGATGAACAGGTCCACTTCCAGTTGTGGAAGCATGTTGGCTATTGTTTGAAAAGAGTGGTTGTCCAATGTCCACTCTGTTGAGGCTGTTGTTTTCCTTGATAAAATCTGCTATTACATTGAGAGACTGTGAAGTGAATTGCAGACAGGTGCCACTTCTTTACTTTTGCCATCCGCAGGATGGCTAACATTAACATATTGGGGGAAAGTGAGCGTGATCCCAATTTCTTGATGCAGGACAATGCAGTCATGTTGTCTAGAACCAACCGAATATGTCTCTTCTGGGGTGTGAGTGTTTTGAGGGAGAAAAACAGCCATTAGCTCCAGGAAATAAATATGACAATTTTTCAGAGCAGCTGACCACCTCCCTGCTACCTGATAATCCCCCCAATAGCCTCCCTGACCTGTCAACAAGGCATCTGTGTATACGTACTTATAAATGGAGGAGTCAGGGTGACCTGTTTTACCAGAGATTCCTTCCAGGTCCAAGGCTGAAATATCTCCCCAACTTTCAGATTCTTTTTGTGAGATTTATCTCATATGTTTTTTCTTGCGTAAGACGGCCAAAATTTCTTCACGTTTTTCGATTGCAATCTGAGCATTGGATCTATTACTGATGCAAACTGCAGCAGACCCATCATACGTTATAACTGCTGTATGGAAACACTGGGCTGTGTCAAGAACCTTTTGAGGTTGTTCCTTATCCTGTTCTGAGTTATGATGGGGAGAGACAACAAGCCCTGAATAGTATCCCAACACAGTCCCATCCACTGAAAACGTCTGCTGGGTGTAAGGCGGAATTTTTTCCAATTTGTTATAAAGCCTTTTGACTTAAGTGTGTTGACCACTGCTCTTAGGTTTTTCAAGCAAGCACTCTTTTCTTGTGAATCCCCACATTAACCAGTTATCTAGGTAAGCTAATAGTTGTAATCCTTCTTTCTGAGTTCTCAGACAACTACCATTACTAATTTTGTGAAGATTCTTGGGGCAATGTTTAGCCCATAAGGCATGACTTTGAACCTTTATGTACATATTTTCCCTATCCAGAACCCTAGGAAGGGGCAGAAGGGAGTGGCGACAGGGACATGCCAGTATGCATCTTTCAGATCTATAGAAACTGTCCAGGTCTCTTTTGGAATGATTGAATGTACTTGGGCCACCGGGGTCATCCGAAACTTTTGACAAACAATGTACTTGTTCAATGTCGGTAGGTCGAGGGTCACTCTTTGTTCGGAAGAATCCTTTTTGTAAACAACTGAAGAGACGTGGTTGGTGGCGAATATGCTCCTATTTCTCTATGGCTCCTTTTAACATGGCCTTCTGCACGTAGTCTTCCAGAGTGATCTGGATTTTTAAATAACCCTTGTAAAGGGGGAGGGGTGGTGATGAGACCATTTCCACCCCAGCCCATTGAGAATAATGCTATCCCCAAGGAAAAGACATCCTTTGCTTGTGATGTCTTTGGAGCCAACCCCCGACCAAACAATTTCTATTTGTATCCTCTTCTTCCTTTTGATGGGCATTCCAGGTGTTGCTTTTCCTTTTCCTTTATAAGAAGGTTGTTGGACCTTGTGAAAAGGATGTACTTTCTGTTGTGCTGGTTGTTATCCCTTTGAAGGGAGTTTTCCCTTCTGACCTTCTACCTATTTATGAGGGAAAACCTTTTTGGGGTGACTGAAGGCTGATATGACTCTTGATCAAATTGAGCCTTTTTTTGGATTGGGTAAGGGAAAATTTCTGGCTTTTTGTTTCCTGAAATCTTTTCCTAGATGAGCATACACAGTACAGTTTTGTTGGGGTGTTTCCTCTTTGACTTGAAGCACAACAGAATCCTCAAACAGGTCCCTACAGAAGGGGTTAAACTAATAAAGCACCAGTCTAAAAAGTCACAGAGTGCTTCCCATAATGTTCTCATAAGGATTTTAGCAACAACAGGAAAAATTGCCCAGGATTCTTATGGAAATCTTTTGGTGACAACTTCTAGCAAGGTTTAAGTGGTTAAGATACTAAGTAGGTGGGTCCTTGCACAAAATTCTGATGTCTCATCTGATATTCTTCTCCTAGGTGTACCAAATTGCTGAGTTGCAATATCTAAGGGGAGCTTTTTCCTATCAAAAGGAAGTTGAAGTGTCACCCATTCTTTGGTGGAATTTCTCAAAACTGGGAGAACTGAGGCAAATAGTTTTAGTTCTGCTGTTGGTTCCCTTTTTTCTAGTTATTACATAATTCTGAAAGTGTGCCTTCACATGGTTAATTATTTTAAAAGTGAAGGGGCAGGAGGCTGAGGGTACATGATGCAAACTTAGTTTAATTCATAATGGGAGTATAGATCCATTTTCCATTTACCTGGTAAAGAGTGTTGTGTATAGCTGTCAGTGCTGTATTCCCAGGTAAGAGAACTGTTTCCCCCTGAGGTTTCTCCATGTCTGGTGAAGGTGGTATCAGGTGCCATTCTGTATTAGGAAATGCTGCCCTGTCAGTAAACTCCACATGTACAACTTTGATCATGGTTTTTCTCTCATTTATTAGATACGATTAGGAGAGAAAATGCACATCAAGGTGTCTGATCTTGGAGCCTCTGTTATGTTTTGATCGTAAGTTTCATAGTCTCTGAACTTGCCATTTTATTAGTTCCAGTTGGGATTATAACCTTAGTCCTTGTGTGGGCAGATTTATTTTCCACTCCTTTTTTTGTTGCAGAATCAGCACTTTTACACTTTGGTGTGTACATCACTGACTTGATTTCTTTAATTTCTTGTTCAGAATCATGTAATACCATGTCCATTATCTGTTGCCATTCAATGGCAAGGGTGTCCTTGATGTTACTCATTATTTTCTTACAGAATTTATCAAATGCTGCAAACTGTGTATCCCTTTTGCGGGAGCAAGCGTAATCTGTCTGAGCATCTACAGCTGAGCTGCAACTGCCTATTCCCCAGGGGCCAGGGGTCCTGGGTGAATTACTATACCCATCTAAAACTGTAGTTATTTTCATTGGGGTTAGGTGGATCCTCTTATCCCTTTTTGGGGGAAAGATCCTATTCAGCTTCTGAAAGCTGCATGGGGGATTAACTTCCTTCTAGAAGGTTTCCCCCATGGTTAGTCGAAAGCTGTGTCCATATGATTCTTCTGGGTTCAGCAAGGTCCTTTTGGTATTAATATTAACTTCATGTTTTTTTTTTTTTTTTTAAAGAAATCACCCTTCAAGTAAGGATTCCTCTATTTCCTCCACAGGATTAACCTGGTGAGTACTGGGGACTTATGCTACTGGGTTTTCTGCAGTATTAACCTGGTTAGTACTAGGGACTGATGATACTGGGTTTTGGCCCAAATATGGATCTTGGTTCTAGGACAATTGAACAAGTGGGCAACTGAACCAGAGGAAAATTGAACCAGTGGACAATTGAACTAATGGACAACTGAATCAGTGGACAATTGGACCAGCGACAACTGAAACAGAAGACAGTTGAACCAATGTTACGGCCTCTGAGAGAGGTCCGCTTCAGGTTCGATATGAAATAATAAAAAAAAAAAAAAAAATAATTCAACACCAACAGTTGAAACTGGGGATATGAATATAGAAAGAAACACTAACACAACAAAGGTTTATTTACAAGCTTACTATCATAGGTAAATGAAGAATGGTATCTCCTATTTACATAAAAAGATAGAATCTTACACTGCATGAACTGGGGGAATAGTGAGGCAATTCAAATACTTGCTAGTCAATTTGGCAATTCGAAGCGATGGCTTCTCAAAAGGAAAACGGTGATTGCAGACGTCCTCTTGACTCCGTATTGCAGAAAATAGTCTACTTGTAAGGCAGGAACTCCCCAAAACCTCTAGCAGGACCTTTTCTTCTCTGAAGTCTGCTCGATGTCGAGATAACAGGTCGTGCACTCCTGAAGACGACTAGACCAGTTTCCAATCAACTCTTCTTCTGATCCTTTGTCGGTTCCTTCGTCTCTAGTCTCTCTTTGATGATCTCTGCTGCTGATCTCTCACTGTTAATCTGATCTGTGGCTCTTACTGAGGATATCTCTCTGTGACTAACTGGTGTCTCTTTTACGATCTCTCTCTCACGATCTCTGCTTCGTCCATCGTATTTATACGGCACTCTGGGGGTGGAGCCTACAGCGAGCGTCACAGACTCCCGAGATTTCCAGAAATTCTTAGATGAATCTAGACGAGGTATTGCATCAGAAATCGCTGCATTTCTCATGACACTTAGGCGTGTGTTGCACTCCACAACACGCCTGACTATTCCAGAACAGGCGCCTCCAACACGGGAGCGAAAGCCTCCTTACTGCCGAACTTCTCGAAAATGTGTTTTCCTTTCCTTTAACTTCCTTTGCTATGAAGCAATTACCATCACACGCCCCCCCAAAAGAGAAAAAAAATGAAATCAACTGATTTTATTTTTTTCTAAAGAGGAACAAGAATTAAACAGCAGGGAACAATTCTGCAT